>NW_019154129.1:966491-1163059 GCF_002288905.1 Enhydra lutris kenyoni | reverse complement strand
AGAAAGAAAGAAAGAAAGAAAGAAAGAAAGAAAGAAAGAAAGAAAGAAAGAAAAAGAATGAATGAATAACGTGTTCCTGGGTGGCTCAGTCGGTTAGGTGGATGCGTTTGGCGTTTGGCTCAGGTCATGATCCTGGGGTCCTGTGATCGAGTCCTGTATCGGGCTCCCTGCTCAGCGGAGAGCCTGCTTCTCCTTCTCCCTCTGCCTGCCGCTTTGCCTACTTGTGCTATCTCTCTGTCAGACGGGTGAATAAATTCTTTAAAAAAAAAAAGAAAAAAAGAATTTTTCAAATGTGTAGGGTATATATATGAAAGGAAAAAGTCAAAGATGCATATCTGGAAGGATATAGAACAAAACATTTAATATTGGTAACTTTAGAGGGTTGGGATTGTGAGAAGGGGCCTTTCACTTTCTACTTCACACCCTTGATTATATCTTTTTCCCAAATTACTATAAAATATTTAATATACTATAAAATAATTGAAGGTTCTAGTTCTTTTCTTTTTTTTTTTTAAAGATTTTATTTATTTATTTGACAGAGATCACAAGTAGGCAGAGAGCAGGCAGAGAGGGAGGAGGAAGCAGGCTCCCTGCTGAGCAGAGAGCCCGATGCGGGGCTCGATCCCAGAACCCTGAGACCAGGACCTGAGCCGAAGGCAGAGTCTTTAACCCACTGAGCCACCCAGGCGCCCCGGTTCTAGTTATTTTCAAACTACTCTAACAAACTACAAATAACAAACTATGGAATAGTTTATAAAATCTAAATACTTAGTGAAAGCAAGGATGATGTAACATTCTCATGTAAAGCTACTGAGAGTATAAACCTCTCAAAGGCCCAGAGTGTTCTTTCCAAACCTTCATCGTAATTCCACTTCTAGGTCTCTGTCCCTAAAAAGAAAATATGTTAACAAAAATTTATAGGTGTCCCAGTTATTGTCAGGAAAATTTGAAATCAAAATGTTAAGCAGCAAAGGAATGTTAAAAATTAAGACCCATCTGTATGATGTTATATTATGTAGCCCACTGAAATGTTTATAAAGAACTTTTGAAGAAACATAGTAAGTGAAAAAGAAATGAGAATACCAACATTTTTTTTCTTTCTTTTCATCCCATCCTTCCTCCCTCTGTGCTCTTTTTTTTTTTCTTTAAGATTTTATTTATTTATTTGACAGACAGAACACAAGTAGGCAGAGAGGCAGGCAGAGAGAGAGAGAGGGAAACAGGCTCCCCAGCGAGCAGAGAGCCCGATGAGGGGCCCGATCCCAGGACCCTGGGATCATGACCCAAGCCGAAGGCAGAGGCTTTAACCCCTCCTCTGTGCTCTTTATCTGAAAAGGAATTTGGCTCAAAGATTAACAATGACTGTTCATAAATGGTGCTTATATGTGATTTTTTACTTTTCTTCTCTGTAGCCTTCAGTGTCCCCTGTATTTTCTATAATAAACAAGTATTTTAAAAATGAGAAAACAAAATTTCAAAAAGAAGACACATATTAGGGGTGCCTGGGTGGCTCAGTTGGTTAAGCGACTGCCTTCAGCTCAGGTCATGATCCTGGAGTCCTGGGATCGAGTTCCGCATCGGGCTCCCAGCTTTGCAGGGAGTCTGCCTCTCCCTCTGACCTTCTACCCTCTCATGCTCTCTCTTACTCGCTCCCTCTCTCTCAAATAAATAAATAAGATCTTAAAAAAGAAAAAAGAACTGGGCACCTGGGTTGCTCAGTGGGTTAAATAAAGCCTCTGCCTTTGGCTGGGGTCATGATCCCAGGGTCCTGGGATTGAGCCCTGCATCAGGCTCTCTGCTCAGCAGGGAGCCTGCTTCCTCTCTCTGCCTGCCTCTCTGCCTACTTGTGATCTCTGTCTGTCAAATAAATAAATAAATCTTAAAAAAAAAAAAAAGAAAGAAAGAAAGGAAAACACATTAGTCCCAAATTCCATTCTCAAGCATAAAAGTAAATATATGTATTATTTTCCATTTAAAGATAAGGGAATTTCATCTGGGTGAAGACACCTGTACAAAATAATACAATTAAGCAAGTAGCAAACCCATCCCAAGTCCCATGCACCCCATGCATTGGAGAGAAAATATACCAGATGGAATTTACTAATAAAAGCCATACCCTGGGGCGCCTGGGTGGCTCAGTGGATTAAGCCTCTGCCCTGGGCTCAGGTCATGATCCCAGGGTTCTGGGATCAAGCCCCGCATGGGGCTCTCTGCTCAGCAGGGAGCCTGCTTAACCCCCTCTCTCTCTGCCTGCCTCTCTGCCTGCTTGTGATCTCTCTGTCAAATAAATAAAATCTTAAAAAAAAAAAAAAAGGCATACCCTATATAAAAAAGATACATTCAGAAGTCCTATCTTCCTAGGGATCAGACCTTGCAGCTCCACTCTGGCAAAATTAATTCCTTTCTTCATCATTATTTACTCGTGACTAGCTGCAATCAGATACCGCCAGATAAAAACTTGCCTAACTGGATTCTGCTCTTTGCTGGGATGAGAATATTTTGTGATTTCAAGAATATGGAAGCCTGCCTTGATAAAGAACAAGAACCTGTTCTTTAGGAGAATGGGGCAGAACAGAGAAACAGAGTCAGGCTTGGCACTGACTTCTAAAATTCCAGCTCCCCCTGTTTATAACAGGATGGGGGATGGGAAGCAGCTTTGGTGAGTTGCAAACAAAAGTATCTAGCAAGGAGTTAACCCTTGCACACTGATACAATGGAATGCTGTGTATTAAAAAGAATGACATGGCTACTTATATGGAAAGATCTTCAAGATGTTATTAAGGGGAAAAAAGGGAGAAGCTCAGAAATACGTATTTCATATATTCAACCACACACATATATATCTGTCTGAACATGTGCTATGATTTTCTGGGAGAATAAAATAAACATCATTAGCAGTGGTTCCCTCTGGAGGTTGGGGGTGGGAAGGGGAGTGCTTGAAATAGTTTTATGTCTTTTCAGTTTAAAATATACACATATAGGGGTGCCTGGGTGGCTCAGTGGGTTGAGGCCTCTGCCTTCGGCTCAGGTCGTGATCTCAGGGTCCTGGGATCGAGCCCCGCATCGGGCTCTCTGCTCAGCGGGGAGCCTGCCTCCCCCCACTCTCTGCCTGCCTCTCTGCCTACTTGTGATCTCTGTCTGTCAAATAAATAAATGAAAATTAAAAAAAATAATAAAAAAATAAAATAAAATATACACAATATACCTCTCCTTGGATTCAGCAGAGCCAAGGAGTCTTCAAATCACTCATCTGATGGATTGCATTAAACACTTGCATGATTCTAGGAAAAGGCAAAGAGCGACTTTACCAAGTTCCATGATCACTTGATTGCTGACAAGAAACCTCCATAAATTCCAATATGCACAAACACATTTTAAAACTTTCAAGATACTGTTTAATCAGTAGTTATAAGGCACATTTGTTAGACCTGCACTTCAACAATTACACAGACATCATTTAAAGTTACTAAAGTTGTCAAAACATATAAAAACATTCAAGTAAGAGGTATGCAAACCAGCAGCATTTAACCAAAACAAAGATATTAGCATAAATCAGGATCAATTTTATAACAGGGAAAGAACGGAGCTTCCATCTCACACATTTACACACACACACACACACACACACACACACACACACACATCTTGACTGTCCTCAGAAGCATGTTGAAGGCAAAAACATCTCTATAAGTGTGCTTGGCAAAAATGCCAACAATTAGATTTTTTTCAAGCGAGGACAGAGTGAACTTTTGGTTACTCAAAATTCCATGATACTCGGTTATTAGCTTGAAAAGCTCATTGGTCTCACGGGTACATAAATATCCAGTGTTAATGCTAACTTTGGGGAAGAGCCAGAAAATGATCAGGCAAAGGGGCAAATACACAGAAATGTGTGTGCCACAGCAAGCTCGCTTTGCTTCTCGGAGCAAGGAATCAATCATTTTTGAGTAACGGAGGGTAGGGGTGATGGTGGGAAATACTGTTAGCAGCAGCTTTCTAAAACATGTGCCAGCTTTAAACTCCAGGCTACTCCCTAGGAAAAGCTTTTGAGCCAGTGAAGGGAAGGAAAACAACAGAAGAAAGGCTCACATAGTCTGTTACAAAACTAAGTACTTTGGAAAAGATCCTGAAGACGTTAAGACGAGAACTGATGATGTGAAACAATAACTTAGGCTTATATTAAAAGGTTCAGAGCTATCAATTTTGGGTAAGCTTATGATGAGGTATTTACTGCACCTTTTTCCCCCCTGTAATAGAAACCCTGAAGCAATACTCTGCATATTTTGTAAAATATAAAAGAGCCCTTAAAATATGTGTATGTGCCTTGAAGATGCCAGCATTCAGTGTACTCCGGGTCACTGGCACAGGCTGGTCTGAGGCTGCAACCCACGGCCCTCCGGCGCTCCTGCACATAAACCCTGTGCTCCGTGCACGGCCCCACCCGCCCTTTTCAGCCTGGCTCTGAAGCGTGTAGTGTCCTTCAGAGATGAGGACCTCAGTGCAGCAAGGGAAATGGCATTTTGGAAGACTTGAAAGACAAACTTTGCCTCTTAGTTTTGATGACCCAGGGCCCTCTGCTAAGTCTCAGAACTCAGGACCAGGACGGACCCAGCACCGTAGAAGCAACTTCCCCCTGAGTACGAAGGCTGTAGCAAAATGCCACGGGAGCTAAGACGTCGAGGTCCTCGACCCGCAGCCATTCCTCTCCTCCTAAAGCTTCATCCAGGCTCTTCAGACACTGCTTACTGACACAGCAGGAGTGGCTTTACTCTCTCATATTACTACCAGGTAGCTGGGATCGCATACCCATCCTCTCCATGTTTCCACCCTCTGTTCCAAACATCCCACAATTCGAGGATTTCTCTTTATGGGAAAAAAAAAATTGGGTCTCATTTTAAGTCTAAAGGATTACTACTTCTGAAGGAACGCTTCTCAGCCTAAACCCCCAGAACCTGGCTGCAAAGGAACTAGCCCAGCTTCATAACCGGGTGACCGCCACAGTGAACCATAAAAGACCACACAAATGAGCTTTTTGAAAAATATAAAAGGGCTCTCCTCCTCAGTTTTTGTCCTGACAGCTTAAACGGCTTAATAACTCAGTTTTGGGGGAGAGTCATTAAGCCGTTGGTCTACAGGCAAACACTTGGGTTCAAACCAGGCTGCTTTTTCTAAGTCACGAGAGCCTTCCACAGGGGCCAGTCACCAAAAACAATGCCACGGCACCCGCATGAAGACAGCTGCCTTCAGGAAAGACCTGAACTCCAGAAAAATATATTTTACAAGTTCCGCTCCAAACCCAGGTGGACTGTGTAGGCTCGGCTGGTCACAAGTTCAGCTTAACGAGCAGGATCCTCATTGCCCATCCAGTCGGTTCTTCATATCCTTCTGGGCTTCTGTTAGTTTCTGGATCAGGTAACGCTTGTCACGACTTTCCTAAAGGTAGAAATCAGTGCAAAAACACATTCAATATATTTGGAAACAAATGTCTTCATTTCAACCTCATCAATTACCCGTCAGACTCAGGGTTAAGGATCCCAACCCCTGGACGGTGGTAACAGCCTCCAGACTGGTCAGCCTCTTGCCCTCTCGCCCCTCCACAACCTCTTGTCCACAGAGGAGCCAACAGTCTTTAAAAAAATAGATGTCAGACGGATGGGGCGCCTGGATGGCACAGTCGGTTGAGCATCCGACTCCCGGTTTCCGCCTGGGTTGTGATCTCAGGGTCATGAGACTGAGCCCCAAGTCGGGATCCACACTCACTGTGGTGTCTGCTTGATATTCTCTCTCAAAATCTCCCCCGCACTGGCTCACGCACACGCTCTCTAAATAGTAAATAATCTTAAAAAGAAATGTACATCAGACTGCTACTGTAATTCGTTTCCCATCACACTCAGAATTAAGCCCAAACTTGTCACCAGAGCCCTCACACTGTGCCGTGACCCCAGCGGACAATCCAGCATCACCTTGACTCTCCGGTCATGCCACCTGTCCCTGGGAGTGGCCTCGCTGTCCCCTCTGCCTGTTACTCTCATCCCCGAGGCCTCCCACAATGGGCTCCTCATCCTTCAAATCTCAGCTCCAATGTCACCTCCTCCAAGAGGCCCTCCATGACCACCATCTACAGCCGCAGAGGGCCGTTCCTCACCTAACTCTCCCGTCCGTGTTATCTTCACAGAGGCTCCCGCTACTGGAATTCATGGTTTCTCTGTAACTATTCAGCAGTCTCATCTCCCTCTGTCACCACTGTATCCCAGCACAGTATGAGGGTCAGGCAGTGATCACTGTACACACTGAAGGCATGGACAAGCCCATGACTGTGTGAAGATGGAGAAGGCCTGGCACCAGCGCAGTTCTGGGAAACAGTGGTGAGCCACGCCACGGCATTCCATCCCCTCTATGGGGAAAGTGCCACTCTCCTTTAGGTGTCCTGGGTAGATGTCCCCAGCCATTACCCTCTGGACCTGCTCTTCCTTACCAGGGACAGCTGCTCTCGGAGCTGGACCACCACCCGCTTGTGCGCTCCGGCCAGGGCGATGAAGTAAAACATGATGAGGCTGTAACAGAAGGAAGCGGTCACTAGGGAGTCTGTGCCAGCTGAAGGGCTGTTGGATAAACAACCTGGTCCATTTTGCCCAGAACAGGTTCACTTCTGTTAGGAAAAGAAGGAAAGAAGAGAGGGAGGGAGGGAGGAAAGGAGGGAGGGAGGGAGGGATGGACAGACAGGTGGAGGGGAAGGAAGGAAGGAAGGAAAAGAGGGAGGGAGGGAGGAAGGAAAAATCTGGGGTGTGACATTCTGGGTTCAAGCCCCGCAATGGGTGTAGAGATTACTTAAAAAAAAAAAAAAAAAAAGGGACGCCTGGGTGGCTCAGTTGGTTAAGCTGCTGCCTTTGGCTCAGGTCATGATCCCAGCATCCTGGGATCGAGTCCCACATCGGGCTCCTTGCTCAGCGGGAGCCTGTTTCTCCATCTGCCTCTGCCTGCCACTCTGTCTGCCTGTGCTCACTCTGACAAATAAATAAATAAAATCTTTAAAAAAAAAAAAAAAGGATGGGGGGGAGGGAGGAAGGAAGGAAGGAAGGGATCTCTCCTAAGCAGAGGACATAAGAAACAGCCCCAGAGGGGTATTTAGTTAGCAGTGGTAGTAGAGACTGATTCATGCCTTGCTTTTTAAGTCAATATTAAAAAGTTGTTGTTGTTCCCCTGGCACACACGGTATGACAGGGAAAGAGAAGGAGATGGTCCAGACAGCTCAGTATGGAAGGGACTGGCTGTGAATGATCACTTCCCTGGCCCCCGCTTCCTCATCTACAATGAGGATAATACAGTAAAACCCGGGGACAACAAGCCTAGGATAATAGATCTTTGAATAAAAGCAACTGGCTGTTGGCTCCTGTCTTCTGTGTGGTCCCAGATCTCAGAATGGGGGTGGCTGAAGTTATTATCTTTGGGGACAGGGGCATGTGGAGTGGACGGTGAGCCGCCAGGAAAACAGAAGGCAACCTCATTCCATTCCATGAAGGGGAGGTGGTTTCCTGTCTAATCTCCCCAGATAGGGCTGAAGAAGTAATGGAATCGTTCAGATCAATGATACTCTTCTGGAACACACTGTGGCCACAAGGCAAGAATGGCCAGATCAGGCAACTGCCACCAGATGGTGCCAGCCAAGCCATAGCTTGGAGTCAAACCCCCTAGGACAGAGTAGCTGGATCCTGAGGTACTCAGAATCCCAGGCTGACTGTCTGCATAGCTTCCCCAAGCCATTTTATTAATCTCTATCAAAGGTATCCTACCTTTAACAAATAAATTTTTCGGGTTCTCTTCTTGCATGGTGGTGGGGTTTTACTGTCAGACTATCTATATCAAGAGATAATTGCAATGATTTCATTACAGTTAATTCATGCCAGCTACAATCAATTCTAGTTATCTGTAGTAGTTACATTTTATAAAGCCTCCAGGAACACTGACTTAGTGACTTCTGAACCAGTGCCCCTAGGGGACAAACTGGGGCAGGTTCCTTGAGTCACCGGTCACAACATTTTTGTCAACTGATCAATACCCTCTTTTATGTTTCTTATTTATTGAGAAAGAAAGTTATCAAAATATAACGTTGTTTCTGTTTAAAGACATCTTATTTAAATATTATTGTTGATTCATTAACATTGAACCTGGCATCACCAGCGCTATAATGCATGCCCGAATGAAGCTTATCTAACTTACATATTTTCTTCGCAGGGCACATCACAAGCCCTCTTGCACCTAGGAATGACTAGAAGCCCTTCAGTATGCTTGGGGCCAATTTAAACAGTGAAATGACCCACCAAAAGCACAAAATGCCAGAAACCTGGCCCCACAGAGATCACAAAAGGACACTTACTCTTAGTATGAGAGCTGAAACAAGACAGACTACTGAGCATTGTTTGACTCTAGCCGGTAACATGCGTGCTATGGTGTGAATGTTTGTGTGCCCCCCAGATTCATGTTTGAAATCCTAATCCCAAGGTGATAGTATTAGGAAGTGGGGCATTTGGGAGGTGCTAAGGTCATGAGGATGGTGCCCTCATGAATGGGATTAGTGCCCTGATCAAAGGGGCCCCAGAGAACTAGCTCATCCCATCTGCTATGTGAGGATATGAGAAGTCTGCAAGCCAGAAGACGGCTCTCACCTAACCACGCAGACGGACACCTTGACCTTGGACTAGCAGCCTCCAGAGCTATAAGAAATAATTGGTTATAAGCCACCTAGTCTATGGTATTTTCTGTAAGCAACAGCCCAAACAGACTAAGATAGTGATTTTTGGGTGACTCCAATTTTTTGCCACTCTGTGCAAGTCCACAAATGACCATGAACTTGCCTCAAGCACTGATTTTGGGGTTACGAAATATTTTAGCAAGTAGGCATATTCACAACACAGAAACAAAAAATGGAATCCATTAATAATCAGGATAGACTATAATCAGAACAACACCCAGCACATAGTAAGACCTCAATGTACATTTATGATTAGAATTATTTTATTATTATTATTTTTTATTTAATGTAGGCTCCACACCCAGGATGAAGCCCAATGTGGGGTTTGAACCCCTGACCCTGAGATTGAGACCTGAACTGAGATCAAGAGTTAAGACACTTAGGGGCACCTGGGTGGCTCAGTCAGTTAAGCATCTGCCTTTGGCTCAGGTCGTGATCCCAGGGTCCTGGGATCGAGCCCTGAGTCGGGCTCCCCGTTGAGCAAGGAGCCTGCTTCTCCCTCTCCCTCTGCCTACTGCTCCCCCTACTTGGGTTCTTTTTCTCTCTGTCAAATAAATGAATTTTTAAAATCTTTAAAAAAATTAAAAAAAAGAGTCAGACACCAAATGAGCTACCCAGATGGCCCTAGAATTACTTTAACACTCAAAATGAATCACTATGCAGAAAAGATTCTTATCACCTTGATATAGAACACCTGTCATTTACTGTGCTTTTACTAAGGGCCAGGTCCTCTGCTACCCATTTCACTATGTTAACTGTATTGCCTTCTTCTCACAACCCTATGAGGTATGTGCCATTCTTACCTCATTTTCCAGGTGAGGAAACTGAGGCACAGGGGGGACACATTCTATGTATAAGTAGTGGAGACAGGGTTCAAGTGCATGCTTCTAATTCAGTGCTCTTCTCTCTCCCCAGTAATCACTTTCTTTATCAAAGTGCAAGTGATTTTGTAAATAATAATATTAATCAGCAATGGTTACTGGGTTTTTATGGCAGGCAATGGGCTAAGTGCTTTAGCTGCAGGATCATTTTTTTTTTTTTTAAGATTTTATTTATTTCTTTGACAGGGAGTGAGAGAAGGAACACAAGCAGAGGGAGTGGGAGAGGGAGAAGCAGGCTTCCCGCAGAGCACGGAACCAAATGTGGGGCTTGATCCCAGGACCCTGAGATCATGACCTGAGCCAAAGGCAGATGCTTAATCTTACTAGACCTGCTCAATGACCCTCTTAAAGAATCACTATTTTGGAGCCTCCAGGTGGCTCCCAACTCTTGATTTTAGCTCAGGTCACGATCTCAAGGTCAGGAGATCAAGCCCTGTGGCAGGCTCCTGCTCACCACAAAGCCTGTTTGGGATTCTCGTCCTCTCCCTTTGCCTTTGCCCCTCCCCTGTTCACATGTGCATGCTTTCTCTCTCTCTCTCTCTCTCCCTAAATAATACATAAAATCTTAAAAAAAAAAAATCACTATTATGATGCCCATTCTAAAAATGGGAAAGGGGGGGCGCCTGCATGGCTCGGTGGGCTAAGCCTCTGCCTTCGGCTCTGGTCATGATCTCAGGGTCCTGGGATCGAGCCCCACATCGGGCTCTCTGCTCAGCAGTGAGCCTGCTTCCTCCTCTCTCTGCCTGCCTCTCTGCCTACTTGTGATCTCTCTCTCTTTCTGTCAAATAAATAAATAAAATCTTAAATAAATAAATAAATAAATAAATAAAATGGGAAAGGAAGCCTCACAAAGGTTCAGAAACTTTTTAAAGATTTTATTTATTTAAGAGAGACAGAGAGAGAGAAAGACAGAGAGCACACAAGCAGGGGGAGGAGCAGAGGGAGAGAGAGAAGCAAACTCCCCGCTAAGCAGGGAGCCCAACTTGGGGCTGGATCACAGGACCTTGGGTCATGACCTGAGTCAAAGGCAGACACTTAAATGACTGAGCCACCCTGGCATCCCCTACCTTCTTATTAAAATATTTGATTTGAGAGAGAGAGGAGAGAGAGCACACAGCAGGGAGGGGGCAGAGGGAGAGGGGAGGTTCTGTAACTTATCAAGTGTATAGCAGGTGAGCTCGCATTTCCCAGCAGAGAAGGCTCCATGGGCCTGCACGGAGAATACTTGCAGGGGTGCAGGCGGTTCTTACTCACCAGATGATCATGAAGAAAGGCACTGCGAAGGCTTCCGATGTGACGCCATAGACCAGGGACTGCAGAGAGCTGGGAAAGGTGCTCACTGTCTTGGGGACCACCTCCCACGTGGTGTTGAAGTTGGTGAACGGCCCACAGGCTTTCGAGGAAGGGATGCTACCAAGACATAGACCCAGGGGCTCAGGGTGAGGCACGGAACACAGGCTGAGCGTCTGTCCTCTCACACCCACAGGCTCGTTACCAGTGACCCGAGAGGAACTGCCTGGTCTTATGGGCCGAATGGAATGTTCTGGTCAAAAACGCTGACCCTGGGCGCCTGGGTGGCTCAGGGGTTAGGCCTCTGCCTTCGGCTCAGGTCGTGATCTCAGGGTCCTGGGATCGAGCTCCGCATCGGGCTCTCTGCTCGGCGGGGAGCCTGCTTCCCCCTCTCTCTGCCTGCCTCTCTGCCTACTTGTGATCTCTGTCAAATAAATAAAATCTTAAAAAAACAAAACAACAACAAAAAAAAACGCTGACCCTGAAACTTCATCTAGTCTCTAGACTGACTTTCAGGTCACAGGAAATTTAGCACAGAAGAGCAAGTTAAATGGCGCTGTGAGGTAACAATCAAACAGACCCAGAATGTGGTGGTGATTTTATTCACCAATCTCTTAATTTGGAGGTGAGGAAACTACTGTGGACTCTGCAAAGAATCAAAGATTCTGTTAAATGAATTAATTTTTTAAAAATATGCTCCACACCCAACATGGGGCTAGAACTCACGACCCTGAGATCAAGAGTCATATGCTCCACCAACTGAGCCAGCCAGGCGCCCTTTAAGAATCCACGATTAATGGGGCACCTGGGCTCAGTGGGTTAAGCCACTGCCTTCGGCTCAGGTCATGATCTCAGAGTCCTGGGATCGAGCCCCGCATTGGGCTCTCTGCTCGGCCGGGAGCCTGCTTCCTCCTCTCTCTCTGCCTGCCTCTCTCCCTACTTGTGATCTCTCTGTCAAATAAATAAATAAAATCTTTAAAAAAAAAAAAAAAAAAAAGAATCCACGATTAAAAGAGAGTAAAGAGGAACGCTTGGCTGGCTTGGTCAGATGAGAATACAACCCATGATTTCAGGGTCAGGAGTCCAAGCCCCACATTGGGTATAGAGATTACTTAAAATAAAATTAAAGGAGAGTAAGGAGACATAGCAATGAAAAGCAATGGGTAAAACATGAAAGATGCTCATTTTAAAAACAAGGCCACAGGGGCGCCTGGCTGGCTCAGTGGGTTAAGTCACTGCCTTCGGCTCGGGTCATGGTCCCGGGGTCCTGGGATCAAGCCCCGCATCGGGTTCTCTGCTCGGTGGGGAGCCCGCTTCCTCCTCTCTCCTGCCTGCCTCTCTGCCTACTTGTGATCTCTGTCTGTCAGATAAATAAATAAAATCTTTAAAAAAAAAAAAAAACAAGGCCATAAAAGACTATCTGGGGACAAATGGAGAAATTTGAAAATGGCAGAAATATTAGTATTAATTACATACAATAATGTTATTGCAGATGCGTGGGAAGGAGGATGCTCTTACTTTTAGAAGCTGCACGCTCAAGTATTTAGCTCCAATTCTCCATGTACCCCCAGATCTCAAAATGGGGGTGGCTGAGGTTATTATTGAGGTAGCTGTGGTGTCCATAACAATCTCAAACGGGTCATGACAGCCATAAAAAATGTAGGCGCAGAGAGAGAGAGAAAACAAATGCAGCGAAATCAAAATGTTAACAACTGGGACATCTAGTTGAAGGGTATAGGAGTCTTCGCTGTTGCTATTTTTTCAAATTTTTCAAAATAAAAAGTAAGGGAAAATCAAAATTACAATGGAAAAAATTTGTCATTAAGACCTACAAAGAAAAAAAAAAGACCTACAAAAAACTCCCTATATTCACATCACAAAGATCTATGTGTATGATTTTCCATTGCAGCTCAACTTTATGGGTTAAAAAACACTCTGGGAAGCAACCTAACTATTCCTTAAGGAAATGGATGAACAATTTATGATCTATTAATAAAACAGAATGCTAAAAAAAAAACACTGAAAGAGACACAGAGATCTGAAAAGACTGGTTCCCAGGCAGAAACTAAGTAGTTGGGAAATAGGACTGGAAAATGAATTGCCATCATATACTCTTATACTTTTTGAATTTTGTGTCATGTGAATGTATGTATTATATAAAAAAAAGTCAAAGCTAAAAAACATTTAAAACAATGAGAGTTCTATATATGTTGGTATGGAAAAGGACACAATATAAAATTAAGTGGAAAAAAAAAAAGCAGTCAGTCAGAGTTACAGCATTATTCCATATGTGTCTTTTAAAAATAAATACATTATTAAAAAAAATCTTAAAAAAAATTAAAAAAAATAAAATTAAATTAAATTTAAAAAAAAGGGGGGTGCCTGGGTGGCTCAGTGGTTAAAGCCTCTGCCTTCAGCTCAGGTCATGGTCTCAGGATCCTGGGATCGAGTCCCGCATCAGGCTCTCTGCTCAGCAGGGAGCCTGCCTCCTTCTCATCTCTCTCTGCCTGCCTCTCTGCTTACTTGTGGTCTGTCAAAAAAAAAAAAAAAATCTTTAAAAATAAATACATTGTTCATATGAATTTCTGGAAGTATTCATAAAATATTAATAGTGGTTACCTTGGCAGAATGGGACCAAGAAGGGAGGATGAGTGGCACTTTTTTTCTCTTTAATTTATACCCTTTTGTACTGTTTGACTTTTTATATAACATCTATTATTATAACAAGAAACAATAAAAATATATATACTCAAACTGGTTAAAAAACAAAATCTGAGAGACAGATTCAAAGTTTAAGAATTTTTTTTTTAAAGATTTTATTTATTTGACAGACAGAGATCACAAGTAGGCAGAGAGGCAGGCAGAGAAAGAGGAGGAAGCAGGCTCCCTGCTGATCAGAGAGCCCGATGTGGGGCTCGATCCCAGGACCCCAAGATCATGACCTGAGCCGAAGGCAGAGGCTTCAACCCACTGAGCCACCCAGGCACCCCAAAGTTTAAGAATTTTAATTTAAAGATGAAGAAATGAAATTGCATGAGAATAAATCAGAGAGATTGGTAAACTATAACCCATGGGCCAAATCTGAACCATCATCTGTTTTTTATAAATAAAGTTTTATTGGAACACAGTCATGCCCATTAGTTTGTATATTGTCTGTGGCTGCTTTCATAATGACACAAGAGAGTTAAACAGTTGCTAATGACACTATATGGCCCACAAAGCCTAAATATTTAGGCTTGCCCTTTACAGAAAATGTTTACTGGCCTTTGATATAAATGGCTATACACCTAGGAAGTAGGGTCACTGGAGCTTGAACCCCCAATTTTTGATCCTTAGTCTTAAGCATTTCTACTCTTACCGAATTCCACACTACACTCTATATTCCTTGTGGCATGTCTGAATCATCTCTATACTCCTAGCACTTAGCACAGTGCTTGTCACACTGAAGACACTCCAAGTCTTCTTATTTTTGTAACCAGAAACAAATGAGATTAGAAGAGAGGTCCCAGGCAAAGGGAGTAGGGCAGGACAGACCTGCTGGCACTCTCTAGAACAAGGGCAACAGTGTAAGCCCAGCTTCTGGAAGTGGACCAGGACATTCCAGCATTCAGGGAGAGATTCCAAAACAAAGGTGGGCCTGGCCAAACCAGGAGTGACTTACCGACTTTTGCAGATGGAACCTCATGAGGAAAGCCAGTAAAGAATTCAAGGGACCCTTGAACAGAAAAGAGGGATGTGCCAAGAAGCAAACAAATGTTCTAGAAAACAGAGTCATATTTACCGTGCCATGCTGATTGTCAGAGGTATTATGGCCAAACACAACCCAATCAACAACACCAACAAGAAGAAGAAATTAGAATTGGAGGCTCTGAACTGCCTGGGGGAGGGTCGGCAGGTATAAAGAAGACTCATCTAAAGGGAGAGAAGGAAAGAGAAAAAAAAGTAAGAGTCTATCTTCCCTGAAGATCAACGAGCCCATTCATGCATTCCAGTGGGAATGTAAACTGGTAGGACTTTTCCAGAGGGTAGTCAGCAATCTAGATCAAAATGAAACCTGATTCATCCAGGCCTCAACCCTGGGGAAATTCATCCCAATGAAAAAATAGAATAAAGGGGCCAAAATACATGGATATGGATGTTTACTGCTGCAGGTGCTAATGTGTGGGGATAACTGGAAGCAACCAAAATAGCGATCAACAGGGGCTGCTTGAAGGTTCAAGGGCATCTGCACAGTGAGATACTGAGAGAGCTCTACGTCCCCGATGGCACTGTGAAATGTGCCCTATGATCTCATTTACGTTTTTGGGTTTTTTTGTTTTGGTTTTTTTTTAATTTGACAGAGAGAGGGATCACAGGTAGACAGAGAGGCAGGTGGGGGCGGGACCGGGGGGAAGCAGGCTCTGTGCCGAGCAGGGAGCCCGTTGTGTGGCTCCATCCCAGGACTCTGGGATCATGACCTGAGCCAAAGGCAGAGGCTTTAACCCACTGAACCACCCAGGCACCCCCTCATTTACGTTTTTTAAAAAGTATTCTTCATAGGAGTTTAAATATGCATTAAATGGATCTACGCTAACAAGGAACAAGAGAGATTTTGTTTGAATTTTTTATAAGCATATTTATTTTTCCTCTGTATTAAAAACAAATATTTCCAGGGTGCTTGGGTGGCTTAGTTGGTGAAGCATCTGTCTTTGGTTCAGGTCATGATCTTGGGGTCCTGGGATCCAGCCCCATGTTGGGATGCCTGCTCAGCAGGGAGTCTGCTTCTTCCTCTGCCCCTCCTCCTGCTCTGTCAGTCGCTCTCTCTCTCTCTCTCTCTCACGCTCTTTCTCTCTCTCAAATAAATAAATAACATCTTTTAAAAAAATAAAAATAAAAAAAATAAAAGCAAATTTTCTACCAAGGTGAAAAAGACTTGTGGAAACATCAAGTGGAAAGGAGTGAAGGGTACATTTATAGGCATAAAATTTCTCCTTAATATTTTTAGAGACTACATTACTGGGAGGGGGCCTTAAGCTGCTCTTACCTCAGCAGTAGTCAGAAAATCTTGTGAGCTGGACGGCAATGAGCGCCAGGGACCCCCGGTGTCCTGTTCAGGGGTTGCTGGGTGGTCAGGCCTGTGGTGTCAGAATTCAGCCCAGTGCCCATGACCTACTCTGTTACCCCCACATGTCTTTACTAAGCCACACACCAGAAAAGCACTGGGTGACCAATATTTTCAGGGAAAGGAGAAAGTTCTAAGTTTTCTCACATCCATCTCTCCTTTGGTGCTTTCAACCAACTCAAGTTTCCACATGAAAGCACCAGAACATTCTTCAAAGGCCAAAACATCTGGGTTGGAAGTACAGCCCAATTCAAGGTGCTGCTTACCTAAGGATTAAAGAGCTTAGGCCCTCGAATGAAGTAAATCTGGAGTCACTTGTAAGCTGTGTGACCTGGGCCTACTTACTTAACCTCTCTGAACTTCAGCTTTCTGATTTGTAAAATATGGTTAACATCAGTACCTACTTCAAAAGATGAGTGTAAGCATTCCATGATGACCTGTGTACAGTGTTCAGCAGAGTGGGGGCACATGGTATTCTTACAACTTATATTACTGTCATTATTATTAATGCTATTATTATTACCTCCATTTCTGAATCCTTAGGGCTTGGCATAATAGGTAATAAGTAAGCATGGGGCCTGTTAACAGAGGGCAACTCCAGAAGAAGGGTTGGAAGTTACTGTATACATATCTGTATATAGTTTATAAAGGTTGTTTTTTTTTTTTTAAAGATTTGTTTGTTTTGAGAGAGAGCACCTGGGGTATGCGGGCAGGGCCAGAGGGAGAGACAGAGAGAATGTTAAGTAGACTATACTGAGTCTGGAGCCCGATGCAAGGCTTGATCTCATGACCCTGAGATCAGGACCTGAGCCGAAACCAAGAGTTAGATGCTCAATTGACTGTGCCACCCAGGCACCCCTGTCTATAGTTTAATAGTGAGCATATATTGCCTCAATAATAATAATAACAACAGCTCAGTTAATAAGCCCAGATCAATTAGTCATTCACAGAGCACTCTACCCAATAAGCACTTAGTTCAGCCACAATGCTCGGGGACTGTGAGCCATTTGAGGAGCAACACAAATACTTGAGACCTGAAAATAAATACATCGGCTCCAACATCCAAATGGAAAATTATAAAACTTAAATTAATAGATGTTTTGTGAAACATCACCAAAATATGCCACTGCCCACTGATGGCTCAACTGTGGCTCCCCTCTTAATTTACTTACAAAAACAACATTAAAATCACAGGAGCAAAAAAAGTCCTAACAAAACTCTCAAAATTATAAAGATGTGGAAATCCATCCCAAGTCTTTTTTCCAGAATAAAAATACACACCAAATAAGGGATGTAATTTTGATAAGTCTGATGTGTGTGTGGGCTGTAGACACACAACCTGCTGAATGTCTTGGGAGGTCAAGAATGGTCCAGAATATGAGCTCCCTCCACCCCCACTCTCCTTACCTCTTTCACATAAAAGATGATAATGAACTTCAAGGTTGCAATGGCAGGGAGAAGAGGTGAGAAAAAGGCTCCAATCCAGCAAATGGTTTGCCCATAGACGATCCCCAGGACGTTATCAGGAATGGCAAATTCCTGTTGTCCCCAGCACTGAATCAGCTTCCAAGAAGAACAGTAGGTCACCAGGAGCCTGGACACGAACGGGACAATTTGTCACCTGGACTGCCAGTGCCTGCCCCGACCACAGAACCACATCTACCCCATCAAGGCTGTTTCTACACACATTTCTCGTGCCTTATAATTTGTCAGTGTAGCCCCTACTGATGGGCATTTAGGTTGTCTCCAGTGTTTTTGCTGATACGTGGCACTCTACAGTGAGCAACTGTGTGTGTGTTAATCTCGGGCCCCTGGTCCTAGGGGGCCAAATGAGTTAGACAAGGTTCGTTTTCCTCATTGGGAATGTGGGGGAATTTTAACCCAACCTACTTCACCAGGTTGTGGTGACAATGGTTGACACAGGCAGTCGCTGTGCTCGTTTGCCACTCAGCCCAAAAAGTAACGTGCATTCACACAGAAAATGGCTTACGAGAACCCTATCACCAAGCTTGCCACTTCTTGGAATCCTACATTCTCTCCCTCTGCCCCTCCTCTCACCACCCCCCAACTCTCTCTCTCTCTCTCTAAAAAAATAAAAAATAAAGAAAAATAGAGTCGCCTGGGTGGCGCAGTCAGCACGAAGTTTAAATAGCTTGCCCAAGGTCACATGACCAGCAAGTGGCAGCGCTGGGGCGTGAACCTGGAGGGTCTCCCCTGACAGTAGCTGTGCTGATGGCCAGAAGCCATCTCCATGGAAAGCGCCATTTTGGTTCCTGCTGCCTTTCAAGGGGGCACCTAATGGACTATGGGGTCAATGGCCTAGAGGCAACTCTAAGTCTTTGGATGGTTGTCAGTGATTTCTGTGAGCTGAAGAGCAGCTGTGATGGGAGCCTCCACTGGGGATATGGAAGGGACTGGGAGGGGTAGGCGGAAATCAGAGGGGTACCCCTCACACTTACTTTCTGGGAAAATCCACAAAAAGCGTCACAGCCAAGATGATGATGAGGTCAAAGATCATCAGCTTGTACATTTCCTGCCCAACCTGGGTCTCCCAGCACTGAAACCAAAGAGTTCAAGAGAAAATGAGGCCCAACGTGGGGCAGAGAAAGCCAGGTTCTCACACTCCTTCCAATAGCCCTGTCTAAGCTCAGGTTCTGCTGCCTCTGGAGGCCATCCACTGACGCTCCTCGGAGATCCAGCACACACTCTGGTGTTCAAGCTATAGAAGGGCCTGCTGTGTGAGACTCGGCTATACAGCAGGAAAGCAGATCAGCTGGGATTCAAACCCATAGCTTTGAGGGCTGTTCTCTTGACTTTGAGCCTGTCACACACCTCCCCACCCCCACCCCGGCCAATTACCGCCCCCTGCAGGACGCCCCCATCCCTGCAGGCTCACCGGGTAGAGTTTCTGGTTGTAGCCACACAGCTCACAGGAGTAGTTATCACAGGATGTAATCTTGGAGCCCAGGGTGAACACCAGCACACAGATGGTAGCCAGCCGCATAAAGACACACCTGCGGGGGGATAAGAGGGAGGGGAGGGGATGGGAAGAAGCCTCAGGGCAGGCGGGCTACCTGGAACTAAGGCTAGAGAGCAGAAAACCTTCAAACCAAACCCACAAATAATCAGAGAGTTTCTGTTTGGGATTCTGAGAACGTTCTAGAAATGGATAGCAGCGCTGGTGGCACAGCATGGGGAATGTACTTAATGCCACAGGACTGTACACTTACAAATGTCTGGGGGCACCTGGGTGGTTTAGTCGGTTAAGTGTCTGACTGTTGATTTCAGCTCATGCCATGATCTCAGGGTCCTGGGATCAAGTCCCATATCACGCTCCATGCTCAGCATAGAGTCTGCTTGAGATTCTCTCTCTTTCTCCCTCGGCCCCTCCCCCTGCTGGTGCACGCTCTATAAATAAATTAAATAAATAAATAAATAAATTTAAACTTTATTTATTTATTTTTTAAAAAGATTTTATTTATTTGAGAGAGAGAAGGAGAGAGAGAGCAACAGAGCACAAGCAAGGGGAGCAGCAGGCTGAGGGAGAGAGAGAAGCAGGCTCCCTGTTGAGCCAGGAGCCCGATGCAGGGCTGGATCCCAGGACTGGGATCATGAGCTCAGTGGAAGGCAGACACTCAGGCACCCTAAATATTTTTTTTTAATGTCTACAATGGGGGCACCTGGATGGCACATTCAGGGGAGCATGTGGTCTCAAGGTTGTGAGTTCTAGTCTCACACTGGGTGAGGAGATTACATAAAAACAAAATCTTTTTAAAAAATGTCTAAAATCGGGGTGCCTGGGTGGTTCAGTGGGTTAAGGCCTCTGCCTTCGGCTCAGGTCATGATCGCAGGGTCCTGGGATCGAGCCCCCCCACATTGGACTCTCTGCTTGGTGGGGAGCCTGCTTCCCCGTCTCTCTCTCTGCCTGCCTCTCTGCCAACTTGTGCTCTCTCTCTCTGACAAATGAATGGATAAAATCTTAAAAAAAAAAAAAAAAAAGTCTAAAATGAAGGGGCGCCTGGCAGCTCAGTAGTTTAGGCCTCTGCCTTTGGCTCAGGTTGTGGTCCTGGGGTCCTGGGGTAGAGCCCCACATTGGGCTCTCTGTGGGAGCCAGTTCTCTCAACAGGGAGCCAGCCCCCCCGCCCCCGTGCCCCACCACCGCCTGCCTCTCTGCCTACTTGTGATCTCTGTCTGGCAAATAAATAAACAAGGGGTGCCTGGGTAGATCAGTGGATTAAAGCCTTCTGCCTTCGGCTCAGGTCATGATCCCAGGGTCCTGGGACTGAGCCCCGCATCGGGCTCTCTGCTCAGTGCAGAGCCTGCTTCCTCCTCTCTCTCTGCCTGCCTCTCTGCCTACTTGTGATCTCTGCCTGTCAAATAAATAAACAAAATCTAAAAAGTAAAAAAATAATAAAAAGATGAAAAACAAATTAAAAAATGTCTAAAATGGTAAATTTTATGTTATGTATGTACTTTGCGACTATTTTTTTTAAACGGCAAGGGAAAAAGGGATGAGAAAGCTGGGAATTCCTAAACCCATGATGTTATAGCCACACTATAGAACATGATGCATTGCTGAAGGGAACTAATGGAATCTTTTAAGTATGAGCTTTGAGTGACGTCTGATATACTGAGAAGGGGAAAAAGCATGTTACAGAGTGTCACTTATATATGATCTTGTTTCTAAAAGAACACAAAATGTGCGAATAAACACCAGGAACCCCACAGATGAGGGATCCCTTGGGAAGCAGGATTCGAGACAGGAGGGCAGAGTGGGCTAACTTTTTTGAAAGATGCTTTTCTATTGTTTGGCTATAAAAAAAATGAAATATGAAAAAGTGGGGGGAAAAGCAAAGCCACACATCTGCTCACTCCTCTCATTACGTAGCATGCCACCTGACAGCCTATCCCTCCTGCTGGAATTCGAGCACCCAGCACCACTCAGGAGGGGCCCATAACTAAAGATGGAATCAAATAAAAAGTCAAAATCGACACTGTAGTTTATGGCAACTGCGGGCAACAGAATGCAGAACACAAAGAAACAATGAATTAAATCCACATGAGGGGACATGCTACAGGACAAATATTCATTTCTTCCACAAATCCATGGCCTAATGAAAGGGGTAGGGGTTCTTAAAAGAGTAAAGGGGGCTTAAGAGACATAACAACCAAACGTAGCATGTGGCCTTTGTCTGGATCCTGCTTTGAACCAACTAATCCTCGAAAGTCATTTGCAACTTCATTGGGAACTGACTTAATTTTATGAGGTGTGATGATGGTCTGTTAAGGGGGGAAAAGGGTGAAAAAAGATTTGCTTAAAATAATCCAGCTAAAGTTGGGGGCGGGGACAGATGAAACAAGATCAGCAAATGGTTGGTAATGATCAAAACTAAGTGGGGCGCCTGGGTGGCTCAGTGGGTTAAGCGTCGGCTCGGGTCATGATCTCGGGGTCCTGGGATCGAGCCCCGCGTCGGGCTCTCCGCTCAGCGGGGAGCCTGCTTCCTCCTCTCTCCTTTGCCTGCTTGTGATCTCTCTCTGTCAAATAAATAAATAAAATCTTTAAAAAAAAAAACAAAAAAAAACTAAGTGATGGGCATATGGAGGCTTATTATACCTTCCGTTTCTGTTTGAAATTTTCCAAAATAAAGTTTTTTTAAAAAATACAAATGCCGGGGGGCACCTGGGTGGCTCAGTGGGTTAAAGCCTCTGCCTTCAGCTCAGGTCATGATCTAAGGGTCCTGGGATCGAGCCCCGCTTCGGGCTCTCTGCTCAGTGGGGAGCCTGCTTCCCCCTCTCTCTCTCTGCCTGCTTCTCTGCCTACTTGTGATCTCTCTGTCAAATAAATAAATAAAATCTTTAAAAAATACAAATGCCATCTGAGGCATGAAACTCTCTATTTCACACAGCCCCCAGCTGGTCCTCTAAACTTACTTGTGTTAGCTCCCTAGACCCTGCTTTACAGCTGTCCTTTCTTTCTTTTTCTTTTTTTTGGAAAGATTTTATTTATTTATTTATTTATGTGACACAGAGAGAGAGAGAGAGACAGCGAGAGAAGGAACACAAGCAGGGGGAATGGGAGAGCAGACTTCCTGCTGAGCAGGGAGCCCAACACGGGGCTCAATCCCAGGACACCGGGATCATGACCTGAGCTGAAGGCAGACACTTAACAACTGAGCCACCCAGGTGCCCCTCTTCTTTTTTTTTCTCTTTAAGAAACTGAGTGTTTATTTAGAATGAGAAGAGACAGTACAACAAATTATAAGCAGTCAGCTACAGCACACCCAGTCAGTGACCTGGCAACACTTTCTCAGCCCTTACTAAGCCAGCAGATGCCCCAGGTTCCTGGTGTAAGCACTTGTAAGTCTCCTCCCAAGGCACATGCACAGGGGCCTAGCGAGGTGGGAGCATGGGGAGTTGATGCCTCCGGGAGCCGGCCACCCTTATGAAGTACAGGACAGACACCTTGGTGGGTAGGAACCCACTAATCTATATGCCACCCAAACACCCAGTTTCCTAGTAGGGCCGAGCCCCGGCTGCCAACAGCCCCAATAAGATACACTTTATCAGCTGCCTTCCCTTTGCTGTCTCATTTCCTCATTTCCCTGCTGGTATACTGTCATTCCTAACATCTGAGTAATCCCAGGGCCCCACCTTATGCCCTCAGCTGTCAATGTGCTAATACGTGAACCAAAAATATAATACCGCATGTCTCTTTGACATGCTTACGTCAAAGAGATTTCACTGCATGGGCAAACTCTGATTCATTCATGTGGGTTGTTCTTGGGTCAGCAGGAAAAGGGGCCACAAGTGATTAACAAGGTCTGCCATGGGCAAGTGGTGACCTGCTTGGCATGTCTAGGCATTACCTAAGGATTGTCAGCCGGATCTCAAAGCCTGGAGAATAATCCTCATAGTGGATGATCTTGGCAAAGATCATTGGGGTGATAAAATTGGCCAGCGTGATCACAATAGAAGGCAGGTACAGTATCAAAAGGTTCTCTCCAAAAACCATCTTGTCAATTTCCTATGAAGATAACAAAGGGAAGTTGCATCACATATGAAATGACCTTGAAGGAACTAACTACACGGATGTCAAGTCATTATGCTATACATCTTATGTTATATGTCAACTATGTCAATAGAACCGGAAGAGAAAAAAAGAACTCTGCTATATATATTTAAATAACAAATGAAACATATATGTCATTCAGCACGGCCCCTAAACATAAGCCATTTTCTGGGGTCCTTGGGCCACTCAGTGGCTTAAGTATCTGACTCTTGATTTTGGCTTAAGGCATGATCTCAAGGTCGTGAGATCAAGCCCCATATCTGGCTACACACTGAGCATGGAGCCTGCTTGGGAGTCTCTCTCTCCTTCTTCCTTTGTCCCTCACTCTCTCTCTGTAAAAAAAAAAGGGGGGGGCGGTGCCTGAGTGGCTCAGGTTGAGCCTCTGCCTTCAGCTCAGGTCATGATCTCAGGGTCCTGGGATCGAGGCCCACATTGGGTTCTCTGCTCAGTGGGGAGCCAGCTTCCCCCCCTCTCTCTGCCTACTTGTGATCTCTCTCTCTCTGTCAAATAAATAAATAAAATCTTTTTAAAAAATTAAAAATTAAATAAAAATAAAAATAAACATAAGTCATTTCCCTTTTTGGATGTTCAAATAGAGGAATCATGCTCTAGTATCAGAGAAAGAAAAATTAGCTCTATTGGATGAATTAAGGTCAAGTATTAAAGAAAATTCATAGTCTATATTAATGGATAATTTAAAGTATTTTCAAGGCCATAGTAGTTATTGATTTGGACTAGCCATTCTCTCCTTTCAGAGTACTAGACTATTTGGCCACATACACAGCTATCTGGGGAAAAAACTATTATTTCCTGGCCTCTCTTAGAGTGAGTTACAGCTATCTGACTAAATTCTGGCCAAAGGGATGTTAGTAGACGTTTAAGTGCAAGCACTTAAAAGGTCTTGCCCTTGAAGAAAAGGGTATACCTTCCCATCCTTCCTGTTGGCTAGAATGTGGACATGCTGAACTACCTCGTACCACACAGAAGAGGGCATACCCTAAGGATGGCAGAGCCACAAGATGGAAGGAACCTGGGCCCCCTCCTCCAATGATTGATTGAATCAAAGCCACCAGACCAACGTGGATTTTTAAAACCACTGCTATTTTAGGTAAACTGGGGCCGCAGCTAATCAGTAGAGGAGTTGAGGAGTAAATGTAGGTAGGCAAACCTGAATTTGAATACTGTGGATTCTAGGAGGAATTCCAAACACTCTTGTTGGATGGTCTTATATTTTTATTAAAAGTAGAAATTGGGAGGGGCGCCTGGGTGGCTCAGTGGGTTAAGTCTCTTCCCCCGCCTCTCTGCCTGCCTCTCTGCCTACTTGTGATCTTTCTCTCTGTCAAATAAATACATAAAATCTTAAAAAAAAAAAAAAAAAGTAGAAATTGGGGGCTACTGGATGGCTCAGTGGGTTAAAGGGTGTGCATTCGGCTCAGGTTGTGATCCTACGGTGTGGAATCAAGCCCCTCCTTGGGCGCCCTGCTCAGCGGGGAGCCTGCTTCTCCCTCTCTCCCCTGCTTATGCTCTCTCTCTCTCACTATCTCTCTCTTTCAAATAAATAAATAAAATCTTCAAAAAAAAAAAAAGTAGAAATTGGTTACCTCTGATTTTCAATTCTCTGAACAGTCGAACTTAGATCCTTACGTATAAAACAGAAATGATGATGGTCTCTACGTCAGAGGCTGGTAATGCACTTGGCACACCTAATGTCCAACCAGGGTAACAGTTAAACTGACTTTCACAGAGTACTCACTTTTTTCATGTGCTCTTGTGAGAATATTGTCGCTCTATAGATTGCATAAAAGCATGCGGCTAAAACGGCTAGAACAATACAGTTCAAAAACAGTCTCAGAGAGTAAATCCGTATGGTCTCTTCTGATGTCCTTTCTGCTATCTTCTGCCGAATTCTTTCTTCCTCGAGATCTGCCTGAGGGCCAAAGAAAACTCATCTGTGAGCAAGAGGTGAAGGGATATTCAGGGGTAGAACCTGGAATTCATCATCATGGTCCATCCATCCCCCTTTAAGACCTTCTTTAAATGTTCACGTCTGCCCAGATATCTTCCCAGACCAAGCCCAACCAGCTTTCATGTTTACTAAGGCCTAAGTCAAGGTAGAACCTCCTATCTATGACTTGCAGTTAGAGGCACCTGGGTGGCTCAATCGGTTGAGCATCTACCTTCGACTCAGGTCAGGATCCCAAGGTCCTGAGATCTAGCCTCATGTAGGGCTTTCTGCTCAGCAGGGAGTCTGCTTCTCCCTCTCCCTCTGCCCCCGGCCCCACTCCATGCTCTCTTTCCAATAAATAAAATCTTAAAAAAAAAAAAAAAAAAAAGATTGCACTTAGACTTCACAGTAACTGTGAACACATAAGCAAAACCTATTCCTGGCACTACTTAACTGTGTAGTATGTGTCATTCCTTTAAACAAATCACATATTTGATTTGATCCCTTCCATCTCACTTTATTATGCGTTTGTTATGATCATCCCCTCCTCCTATTTTTTGGTGGGTTTGTTCAAGATACTATTTGCTCCTCTTTCTACCCTTAAGAATCTGGAAATTCTCTTGTATTTTTCGTATTCTCCCCACTCCACCTTGTCTAGTTCTGTTTCTCCTGGTGTAAGTGATGCATGACAGGTTCTCATCAGGTGGAAAAATAACACTGGAAGGCGGTAGGGAAGGAGGGCAGACACCATCCCCTCCCACCCACCCGCATGTGCCCAGCTCCCCTCCTGTCCCCAGTCCACCAGCTCCATGCTTCAGTGAAGGTGATCAAACCCAGGAGGTGGTTCTCCATGGAAAGTTCTGGAGGATGACACAAGGGCAACTTGCTAAGCACTAAAGAGAGCTTGGCCCTCACCCAGATCCTCTGCCACGTGCAACCCCCACAGCTTTCCCAGGCATGACTTCACTGGCAAGGAACCGATTGAGAGAAAACCCAGCAGCACTCACTCGGAGCTCATACCGCAGGCTACTGTGCTTCAGGTCCGCCATGCTGCGGTTGGTGATGCAGAAGTCCCAGCCGGCAAAGATCTTGTTGCAGTAACTCTGGAAGTGCTCCTCACTCCGGATCAGGTTGATTTTGAATCCTTCCACCGACCTGACCCCAAAACACGATGACCCTTCTTAGAAGAACAACAGTGAAACACGGACCTGTGGATTGGCTTTGCTGACAACATAAAAAGGTTACGCACTCATTTTCACGGGGACAAGTTTTGGACCATGCCACGTATATGGGGCAGCTAACCAGGTAGCTCATTGTGAAAAAGAATCTCCTTTCATCTATCCAAGGGCTTCTCTCATAGTTGGAATAAAATCCAAACTCTTGACCACAGCCTAGAGATCCTGCATTATGCCATCCTTCTTCCCATACGGCCATGCTGCTGTGACTACCATGGCTTTTTTTCCTTTCTATAAACTCACCAACTTCTCTGGCCACAGGGCCTTTGTACTTACAGGACCCCTCTAAGAACTCCTCAGACAGTTCTTCCCCTGCCTCTTCCCATGGCTGCTTCTTCCTCATCATTCAGGTTTAAGCTCAAACATCCCTTCCAAAGATTCCTCATCGTGCCCTCTAAAGTTCTGACCCCCCCTTCAGCTTAGTCTACTTAGTCTACTTTCTTCATGGCAAGGACCCTAATCGGCAATTATTATGGGTTTACTGCTTGCCCCTTAACCCGACTACATTTTAAACTCCTTGAGGGCAGGTACATGGGTGGTCTTGCCACATTTATATCTGGAATGCCTGGACTGTAATACGACCACTGTGAATGAATGAATCAATGACTTAAATCGTAAAATAACCAAATATTTAGAGAGCAAGCACCTGTTCAGATCAGATGCCACACTGTTGCACACTTTGTAATTTTAATTCATTCAACTAACTAAAATTTAAATTAAAATTTAAAATTTTTAATTAATATTCCTTGCTATTCATTTCTTGGGAACTGGCATCTCCCACTGAAGCACCTGTCTACCGTGGAAAATGTGAGGTTCTCATACCATCTGGACCCACTGCCTTTAGTTGAAGGGTCAGAGTTGGGTATCTGAGTGAAGAGCCAAAAAGCCTCTTAAAAAGGATTTCTGAACCTATGACCTTGGGAGTCCACATAAGAAAGCCACCACCAGGGGCACCTGGGTGGCTCAGTGGGTTAAGCCTCTGCCTTCGGCTCTGGTCATGGTCTCATGGTCTCAGGGTCCTGGGATACAGCCCTGAGTTGGGCTCTCTGCTCAGCGGGGAGCCTGCATCCCCCCGCCCCCCGCCGCCTCTGCCTGCCTCTCTGCCTACTTATGATCTCTCTCTCTTCCAAATAAATAAATAAATAAAATCTTAAAAAAAAAAAAAGAAAGAAAGAAAGAAAGAAAGCCACCACCAGGAGAATCACCAGAGATGAGGGAACCCTTGCTTTTGGTTGTTTGGAAGACATAACCATACCCTTATCCTGCCTGTAATTTGGAGTTTCCTCCCTTCCTTGGTTCTCTCAATTCCCTTTTACCCAGTTTGTCAGAGTTGGATTTCTGCCACTCACAACCCAAAAGAGACCTGATTAGCAACCATACTAGATCAGAGATAAGGTTACGTTATAGTGCTGGCAAACGTGCGCAATGATGATTTGACCGCTGTTCCAGCTACCAAATCTTGCCTCTGTTACCTCTAGGTCTCCTCGGCCTACAACATACTCACAAACTTTTTTTCTCATATCCCTGGAATGGGACTCTGGACTCTGCTCATCCCTTGGGCAATGGCTCCCAGGGTCCATAGACCGCGAATAAACTCAACCATCAACGGTAATTCCAAAAGAACACAATGGCCTGATAAATTTTACCTTTTCACTATCCAAAGAAGGCTCAGGGCCAGGTAGGCAATTGTGCTTAATAAATAAGCCAGGGGCAGATCATAGGTGAAGTTGTGAAATTTCACTCCATCAATGGTGTAATGTCCATAAAAGAGGCAGGTCTCCTCCAAGAAACCCTGAAACAAAGCCAAAGGCATGAGGTCACACTGGTTATGCTCACTGCAGGGAACCGGGAGACCAGTCTCTGCCTCAAGAAACCCACGTTTTAGTGTCATAGTTCATCCCTTAATTCTCAGACACTGGAACAATCCTACAGTCATAAGGACTGCTCAACTAGTGTCTGGGGAACAAATCATGGATAAAACCCCAAGCATTAAAAATACAGAGGTGGGGTGCCTGGGTGGCTCAGTGAGTTAAGCCTCTGCCTTCAGCTCAGGTCATGATCTCGGAGTCCTGGGATAGAGCCCCACATCGGACTCTGCTCAGCGGGAGCCTGCTTCTCCCTTTCTCTCTGCCTGCCTCTCTGTCTACTTGTGATATCTCTGCCAAATAAAAAAGTGAAGTCTTTAAAAAAAAAAATACAGGGGCACCTGGGTGGCTCAGTGGGTTGAGGCCTCTGCCTTCAGCTCCGGTCATGGTCCCAGGGTCCTGGGATCAAGCCCCGCATTGGGCTCTCTGCTCAGCAGGGGGCCTGCTTCCTCCTCTCTCTCTGCCTGCCTCTCTGCCTACTTGTGATCTCTGTCTGTCAAATAAATAAATAAATAAAATCTTTAAAAAAAAAATAAAAAAATAAAAAAAAATACAGAGGTGTATGATCCAAAACTGAAATTAAGAAAATAATTCCATGTGCAACAACAGCAGAAAGGGTAACATACTTAGGAATAGATTTAACAAATGAAGTGTAAATCTTACATGCTTAAGACTAGAAAACACTGTATAAAATATTAAAAATCTAGGGGTGTCTGGGTGGCTCAGTCGTTAAGCATCTGCCTTCAGCTCAGGTCGTGGTCCCAGAGTCCTGGGATGAAGCCCTGTGTTGGGCTCCCTGCTCAGCTGGAAGCCTGCTTCTCCCTCTCCTGCTCCTCTTGCTTGTGTTCCCTTTCTTGCTGTCCCTCTGTCAAATAAATATATAAAATCTTTTAAAAAAAATTAAAGATCTTAAAATTAAAGGGGCACCTGGATGGCTTAGTCAGTTAAGCATTAGACTCTTAATTTCAGCTCAGGTCATGATCTCAGGGTCATGAGATTGAGCCCTGAATGTGGCTCTGTGTTCAGCATGGAGTCTGCTTGTCCTTCTCCTCCTGCTCCTCTCCCTGTCTCTCCCTCTCTCTCAAAGAAATAAAATCTTAAAAAAAACTAAGATCTAAGTAAATCGAAAACATACCATGTTCATGGACCAGGAAATTCACAGCAATCTCCAAACTGATCTATAGATTCAACACAAACCTATCAGAATCCCTGGTGTCTTCTTTGTAGAAATTTACTAGCTAATCCTAAAATGAACGTGAAACTGCAAGGGACCTAGAATAGCCAAAACAATCTTGAAAAAGGGGGCACCTGGGTGGTTCAGTGGGTTAAAGCTTCTGCCTTTGGCTCATGTCATGATCCCAGGGTCCTGGGATTGAGCCCTGCCTTGGGCTCTCTGCTCAGCAGGGAGCCTACTAACCCTCTCTCTCTCTGCCTGCCTCTCTGCCTACTTGTGATCTCTGTCTGTCAAATAAATAAATAAAAATCTAAAGAAAAAAAATAGGTTAAACAATCTTGAAAAAGAAAAATTTGGGAGACTTGCACAACCCAATTTCAAAATTACTATAAAACAACAGTAATCAGGACACTGTGGTACTAACTGAAGAACAGACGAGAATCAATTGAATAGAACCAAGACAAAAAAAAATGAACCCATATGTCTATGGTCAACTGATGTTTGATAAAGGGAAAGAACTTTTTTTTCAAGAAATGGTGCTGCTGGGTGTTGTACATAAACCATGAATCTTGGAACACCACATCAAAAACTAATGAGGTATTTTATGGTGACTAACATAACACAATTTAAAGAAAAAAGAAATGGTGCTGAGACAGCTGGTTAGCACATGAGAAAGAAAGAAGGAAGGAAAGAAAGAAAGAAAGATCGATCGATCGATCCTGGAGTCCCGGGATCGAGTCCCGCATCAGGCTTCCTGCTCGGCAGGGAGTCTGCTTCTCCCTCTGACCCCCCTTCTTCTCATGCTCTCTCTCTCTCTCTCAAATAAATAAATTTAAAAAAAGAAAGAAAGAAAAGTTGAACCCCTACTTTATCCCATATATGAAAATTAACTTATGGATCAAAGACTTAAATGCAAGAGCAAAAACTAGAAAACTCTTAGAAGAAAAATAGAGGACTAAAGTCTTCATGACTTTAAATTTGTTCATGAATTCTTAGATAATGCACCGAAAGCCCAAGCAATGAGAGGAAAAATAAAAAGGACTTCATCAAAATTACAAATTTGGGGGTGCCTGTGTGGGTCAGTCAGTTGACCATCTGCCTTTGGCTCAGGTCATGATCCCAGGGTCCTGGGATTGAGCCCCGCATCGGGCTCCCTGCTTAGCCAGAGACCTGCTTCTCCCCCTCCCTCCGCCTGCTGCTCTGCCTACTTGTGCTCTCTATCTCCCTGTCAAATAAATAAATAAAATCTTTTTAAAAAATTACAAATTTTACGGGGCGCATGTGTGGCTCAGTCATCAAGCGTGTGCCTTCTGCTCAGGCCATGACCCCAGAGTCCCAGGATGGAGCCCCACATTGGGCTTCTGCTCAGCGGGAAGCCTGCTTCTCCCTCTCCCACTCCCCCTGCTGTGTTCCCTCTCTTGCTGTGTCTATCTCTGTCAAATAAATAAAATAAATAAATAAATAAATAAAAACGTCTGGGCTTCCAAGGACACAATCAAAAATGTGTAAAGACAATCAGAGAATAGAAGAAAATACTTGTAAATTATGTATCTGATAAGGCACTTGTATCTAGAATATATAAAGAACTCTTGGGGTGCCTGGCTTGCTCAGTTGGTAGAACATGTAACTCTCGATCTTGTGGTTTTAAGTTTGAGCCCACCGGGATGTAGGGATTACTTAAAAATAGAATCTTAAAAAAAAAAAAAAAAACCTCTTATAACTCAACAATAAAAAGACATAATCCAATTTAAAAATGGGAAGAGGGGGCGCCTGGGTGGCTCAGTCATTAAGCGTCTGCCTTCAGCTCAGGTCATGATTCCAGGGTTCTGGGATCGAGCCCCACATCGGGCTCCCTGCTCAGCAGGAAGCCTGCTTCTCCCTCTCCCACTCCCCCTGCTTGTGTTCCTGCTCTCTGTGTGTCTCTGTCAAATAAATAAATAAAATCTTTAAAAAAAAAATGGAAAGAGGATCCAAACAGACATTTATTCAAAGAAGATATACCATGGGGTTGCCTGGGTGGCTCAGTTGCTTAAGTGTCTGACTCTTGATTCCCGCTCAGATCCTGATCTCACGGTGGTGAGATCTGACCCCTACGTTGGGCTCCATGCTTAGCACAGAATCTGCTTGAGACACTCTCTCTCTCCTTCTCCCTAGACCCCTCCCCTGCTTACGTGAGGGCTCTTTCTCTCAATAAAAAAATAAATAAAATCTTTAAAAGGTACATAGGGGCACCTGGGTGGCTCAGCGGGTTGGAGCCTCTGCCTTCGGCTCAGGTCATGATCCCAGCGTACTGGGATGGAGCCCCGCATCGGGCTCTCTGCTCAGCAGGAAGCCTGCTTCCTTGTCTCTCTCTCTTTCTCTGCCTGCCTCTCTGTCTACTTGTGATCTCTGTTAAATAAATAAAAATAAAATCTTAAAAAAAAAAAAAAAGAAGGTACATAATGGTCAATAAGCACATGAAAAGATAGATGCTCAACCCCATTACTCATTAGGGAAATGCAAATCAAAATCACAAAGACACTCCACTTCACACAAACTATACCGGCTATAATCAATAAGTCAAGTAAATACCAAGTATTGACAAGAATGTTGGGGACATCAGAACCCTCACACACTGCAGGTGAGAATGTAAAATGGTGCCTCTACTTGGGAGAAGTTGGGCAATTCCTCAAAAAGTTATACAACGGGGGCGCCTGGGTGGCTCAGTGGGTTAAAGCCTCTGCCTTCAGCTCAGGTCATGATCTCAGGGTCCTGGGATCGAGCCCCACATCGGGCTCTCTGCTCTGCGAGGAGCCTGCTTCCCTCTCTCTCTGCATGCCTCTCTGCCTACTTGTGATCTCTCTCTGTCAAATAAATAAATAAAATCTTAAAAAAAAAAAAAAAAAGTTATACAACGGGTCACCATCTGACCTAGGATGCCACTCCCAGGTATATACCCTGAGGAATCAAAAAGATCTGTCCCCAACAAAAACCTCACCCATGAACGTCCATAAGCAGCATTATTCATAATAGCCAAAAAGGTGTAAACCACCCAAATGTCCACCATGAATGGACGAACAAAATGCAGTATAGCTGCACAACGGAGTCTTTTTTGACCAGAACAAGCAATGAAAGACTGGTAAGATGCCATACATGGATGAACCTTAAAAACATGCTTAAAAACAAAGCAGCCCAAGACAAAAGACCATGTATTATAGGATTCAGTGTTGATGAAATGTCCAGAACAAGTATTTCGTAGACAGAAAGTAGATTCATGGTTGCTTAGGGCTGATTAGAAGGATTGGTAGGGGATATGGAAAAGGTATAGCATTTCTTTTTAAGGCAATGGAATTATTCTAAGATGGACAGGTGATGACAGCACCTACCTGTGAATAACTAAAAACACATTGAACTGTACACTTTAAATGGGAGAATTGTATGCTAGGTGAATTATTATCTCAATAAAGCTGTTACCAAAACCAAACCAAACAAAAAAAACCAAAGTTGCCCTATGTGAAAGTATAGCACAGAAAAGTTCCTGACTCCTTAGGGTGGAAATAACTGAACACACCACACGTCTCCTTTGACAGTGGGAAAATTCGAGGACAGTGGGAAGACAGTATATTGAGAAAGTAGAAATAGTATATATGTAGTACACAGCTGTTCAGTATAGTGTTGTTTATAAAGGGGTAACATGAAAGCAACAGGGAACTTGCAAGACCATGTAAAAGCCATATTATAAAATATGAAGCAACACCATAAGAAGTAAGTACACGAGAAAGGTCGAGAAGGCTATGAGCCATTGTGGCCTCCGGGGAGAGGTATTTTTACCTTTCACTCAATAAATTCTTAAATTCATAAATATATTTTTTAACAATTTTATTTATTTTATTTGTAGACAGAGATCATAAGTAGGCAGAGAGGCAGGCGGCGGGGGGTGGGGGGGAAGCAGGCTTCCCGCTGAGCAGAGAGCCCAATGCGGGGGCTCTATCCCAGGACCCTGAGATCATGACCTGAGCCGAAGGCAGAGGCTTAACCCACTGAGCCACCCAGGCGCCCCTCTTTCTTTTTTTTTAAAGATCTTATTTATTTGACAGAGAGAAAATACTCGATTACTCAATAAAAGAATATATGGTTATCATAAAAAGTATTTTTATGATAACCATATAGTCTCATATATATATGCTCCCTTGCCGGGGAGCCTGCTTCCTCCTCTCTCTCTCTGCCTGCCTCTCTGCCTACTTGTAATCTCTTTCTGTCAAATAAATAAATAAATAAAGTCTTTAAAAAAAAAAAAAGGCCAGAAAAACTTGCCCAACTACATGAAACCTGTTTCTATTGCCCCAGGTTGATATCAGGCTGTCAGTGATATGTCCCTCCAAATAATGAAATATTATAGGGTAAAGATCCAGCAGGCCTGGAAAATAATCTTTCTGATTTGACTATGAGTTCAACTGTTTTCAGCAAAGACAAGCCAGTGTTTAAAGATTCATTCATTCATTCATGAGAGAGCAAGAGAGCACGCTCCAGAGAGCAGGCGGGACAGAGAGCAGGCGGCGGGAAGGACACGGAGAAGCTGAGCAGGGAGCCTGATGCGGGACTGGGTTCCACGACCCCAGGAGCAGACCCTTAGCCAAACGAGCCACCCAGGTGCCCCGACAAGCCAGTGTTTAATCTCTCTGACCAACTCTCCTTTCATCACATACAGTCTATGGAACATTTATTAAGTGCATCTATCAAGTGTCCTACAATTTTTCCTGTAAGGAAGGAGGTTATACTGTGTGGAGATCCACAAAGAGAAACTTCTCTTGTGGAACGTTATCTACACAAACGGGGCCAACAGTAGTTCTGGGAATCTGATCCCACTTTGCTTTCACTAGTGACCTTGGGTTAGTCCCTGAATTTCTTTCTTCCTTATATGTTTTATACAGCTGATTCCGTTTCATCTTTTGCATGGTGGACATTTTAATAATCACCTAACAGTCCCTTCTCATTACTCTGAGGAAAATATGAGCTCAGAGATGTAAAAACCACTTTTTCAAAATCAAATGCAGTGGACAAACTCAAAGCTTTTTACGTTTCGAAAAGTGGACGCTCAATGACATGGCATTTTGAGACCAGTAACTTTCAGAAAGATTTATTTTATATATTTGTATTTTTTTTAAACATCTAAAGGAGTGGTTCTTCTTCCTCTTCCTCTTCTTTTTTTTCTTTTAAGTAGGCTCCGTACCTGCCGTGGGGCTCAAATTCCTTGCCCTGGGATCAAGAGTCACATGCTCTCCCCACAGAGCCAGCTAGGTGCCCCTCCAAAGGAGTTTTTTGTTTTTTGGTTTTTTTAAAGACTTTATTTATTTATTTGACAGACAGAGAGCACAAGTAAGCAGAGCAGCAGGCAGAGAGAGAGATGAGGAGGCAGGCTCCCTGGCAAGCAGAGAGCCCGATGCGGGGCTCGACCCCAGGACCCTGAGATCATGACCTGATCCGAAGGCAGAGGCTTAACCCACTGAGCCACCCAGGCACCCCTAGAGACATTTTTGATTTGTCACAACTGTGGCTGCTACCAGCATCTAGTGGGCAGAGGTCAGGGACTCTGAACTTCCTACCGTGTAAAGGAAAGGCCCCCACAATAAAGTAGTGTTGGTTCCCAAACATCAGCAGTGCTGAGGTTGAGGGAAAACCGGTTTAGAAGGCAGACACGGCCACTTTTCATAGCTACAACCTTATTTCCTGAAAAAAAGAGGGATATACAAATGGATGCACACACAAAAAATCAATTTTTAGAAGAAGATAAAAAAAAAAAAAAAACTCTTGGAACTACGATAGGAAGGATGAACTTAGTTCCACTTCAGAGCAAGGCTTTAACCTGGGGTTACTTTGGATTTCAGGGAATGTATATGGACGTGTACGCATGTGGCGTGCACACACACACGAGCACATATATGTCTGATGCATCTCTCTGTGTGTGACTACCAGGAGGAAGAGCTGTAGCTTTCAGTGGGGTGGTCTGGGACCCTACCATGTAAGGTTTTACAGTGTCTGAGAAATTAAATAAATTCTATCTGGGGTGATTTTCACTGACACTTCTGTCTTTGGGGAAGACTCAGTATTTTGTTACAAGTCAATCCAGAGGGGGCTGGGACTAAGGAATGGCCAGTGGCTGAAAAGTGACAAAGCCTGTTTTCTCTATGTTCTAGCCGCGGGTGGGTGAACATTATCCTTGCCGACGAAGTCCCTGCAAATCCTGTTTCTTTTACTCATATTTGTGTCAAATCCTGTGCCTGGCTCTCACTGCAGACAATCAGGAATCTGATCTTTAAAATAACCTACTTTCAGGGCGCCTGGGTGGCTCAGTGGATTAAGCCTCTGCCTTCGGCTCAGGTCATGATCTCAGGGTCCTGGGATTGAGCCCCATGTTGGGCTCTTTGCTTGGTGGGGAGCCTGCTTCCTCCTCTCTCTCTCTGCCTGCCTCTCTGCCTACTTGTGATCTCTCTGTCAAATAAATAAATAAAATCTTTTTAAAAAATTAAAAAAAAAAAACAAACCTACGTTCAGTCTATTGAGGGTCCAAATACAGAACTATGTTAAATACTTACCGTGCCGGAGAGCAAGTCTATGACATAACTATAAAAGTATATGAGTCCAGAGCTACTTATTGGATATATGGTGCACTGAACATCTGTGAAAAACAAAAACAAGATCAGTGGAAAAGAGGTTTACAGTCTCCACAACGCGTCTATCATAAGTTGTATATATAGGCCTGCACATGTATGTTCCTTTAGAGAGGTCACATATAATCACGTATGGATGTTTATGAATTTGTGGTTTTCTATTTGCAGTGCAAACCCCAATATACCAAGTATAGCACCATTTTCTCCTCTCCCTACACACCTATTGATATATGTTTTTTCCTATATACTTTTTTCTATATACTTTTTTTCTATATACTTTGTATATAGTATTTGTACATATTTTTTTCTATGTACTTTGTACATGGGTCCACTTACACACAGTACACAACCAATTTTTTTTAATTAATAATTTTTTTTAATTAAAGAAAAAGTAGCATGGAAACAATCCAGGTGAAGGAAAACCAATTTTAAAAAGATCTCGGGGCGCCTGGGTGGCTCAGTGGGTTAAGTCTCTGCCTTCGGCTCAGGTCATGATCTCAGGGTCCTGAGATCGAGCCCTGCTTCGGACTTTCTGTTCAGCAAGCAGCCTGCTTCCCCCTCTCTCTCTGCCTGCCTCTCTGTCTACTTGTGATCTCTCTCTCTGTCAAATAAACAAATTAAAATCTTAAAAAAAAAAAAAAAAAAAGATCTGTACGTGTGTGGAAATAAACACACAGCTTCATTAAAACAACCTATGCAGGGGCGCCTGGGTGGCTCAGTGGGTTAAAGCCTCTGCCTTTGGCTCAGGTCATGATCCCGGGATCCTGGGATCGAGCCCCACATCGGGCTCTCTGCTCAGCGGGGAGCCTGCTTCCTCCTCTCTCTCTCTCTTCCTGCCTCTCTGCCTACTTGTGATCTCTCTGTCTGTCAAATAAAAAAAAAAAAAACAACCTATGCATTTACATATGCACAAATAACCAAGAAATTATTTGAATGTCAATTTTAATGACACTACCTTATCCTTGAACAGCTCATTCATTTTCCCTGTATCAGTGAGCTATTGCTTTGTAACAAAGAACCACCAAGTGTCAGTGACTGAACATACCAAACATTTATTTTCTCAGTCATGGAGCTGCAATTTGAGTTCATTGAGTTGATGCAGGCTGAGCTAGGATGGAACCCAGGCTTCCACATGGGCTCAGGTCTGCACCATATGACTTCATTCTGGGGCCCAGGCTGAGGCAATGGTTATCTGGGCAATGCTCTTCTCATAGGCAAGCCAACCACACAAGCCATTTCAAGTGAATACTCCACTGGACAAAATCAGCCACATGGCCAAGTGCAATACCAATGGGACAGAAACTATTCTCTGCCCACAGTGGGCAGAGAATCACAATCACAATTACAGGGGAGTGAAAAATCGAGGAAAATAACCCAATCTACCACCCCTTCTCTGGGCTTTAGTTTCCCCTTTGTTAACGAAGGGAGTAGAACCAGTTCCTCCAAGGCCAATTCCAGTTCTGCCATTTTATAATTCTCACTGAAGTCAGGCTCTGACTCAGCTGGCCTACTTCTGGCCCCCAGCACGGAGCTTCATACCTAGAGGGGAATCAATAATGTCTGTAGAATGACAGAGACTCTCCGTGTTTTTGTTTGAAAACACAGAATGCCCCAAAGATGGGACATATGTCAATTATTTAATAAGAAAACACAGGTCCAGCATTTGGTGTAATGTCTGGCACATGACTGGTGGAGGCCTGAGTGTCCCCATTACCAGAGATAAAAGTCTCAACATAAAGTTACAGGAGTAGGTTATATCATGTTTGCTAAATTTTCCTCTTTCTTAGCTCGCAGTGCTTCTCCCAAATGCCTTGCTGAAATCAGGACTGGCCAAGTGACTTGCTTTGGGTAATGAGATGCAGCAGAAATGACAGGTGTCATTTCCAGGCAGTAGCTTTAGGAGATGGGATGTTTGCCACTGGCTCTTTTTCCTTTGGACACAGTGACCATCAGTGGTCCAGAGAGAGGCTGCTCCATCAGCTTGGGCTCCAGAGTGAAGATAATACGGAACAAAGCCACCACCCAACAGTACTGGGGTGATAAAGAACCTTTTGTGGCTATTAGGTGCTGAGAGTTACGGGGTCACTTGTTTCTGCAGCATACCCAAGCCCATCCTAACGTAGGCACCAACAACTTAGAATACGAAGATTCCCAGAGAAGGAAGCCCTGTAGACAGGTACACAGTGACAAGAACATTCTCACAGCAAACCAGGGCTTAGACTCACCCGTGTCTTTGGATGGAATGAGCACGAAGGTGCTGTTGGTGATGTTGTATTTGGTGAGCAAGACTGGGAGCAAAACCAGCATAAAGATGATCAGAAATATCACCAAATTCAGCAACACCAGAAACCGCAAGAAGGAGAAATAGGACTGAATCCCAGTGCCAAATTTCCCTGGAAAAAAGAAATCCAGACATCACTGACCAGGACTATTGACCCACATGCATTACCCACAGTAGAACCAATTAGTCAAAAAGCTGAATTTCGAGTAATATTGATGGGGGAGTGAAGAAGTATTTTGGTTTTCTACTGTTGGTTTTAAGGTTCTCCTTCTTTCTAAATCTACCCTTGACCTTGAATGAACTACTTGACAACGGTGTGAGGCAGGACTCAATATCTATCTTTTCTTATATGAATATCTAATTGACTCAATGCCATTTTACTGAAAAGGCTACACTTTCCCCAGTGGATTGAGGGAGTGCTTTTGCAATGGACCATAAATGTATGAATCCAAATAAAATAAAATAAAAGTATGAATAAAATAAAATAAATGTATGAATCCATTCCTGAATTCTGACCAGCCATGTGCTAAACAAAAACCTCCAGAAAGGCCACCACTAAACAAGAAAGGAAGCTGGGGATAGTGGCTGAACCCCTGGGCTTGGAAGCTTGGATCGGCCTGGATCAGATCCTTCAAATCCTGGGTCTGCCTCATCCTAGCTGAGTGAACTTGGATAAGTATTTTAACCTCCCTGAGCCATGCAAATGATGCCTACAGGGAATGCTCTTATGAGGATTAACTAAGCCCATCCGACCCCCTCACAGAAAAAGGTCAGTCAGGGTTAGCTTTTATTATTTGGCTCCAACTGTGATGCTGAGCTTAGATCTCGGAAAAAGTACAACCAGACGGTTACGTTTTAAGTGAGCCCATGAAGCCCCTGGTGATAGAGTTTACATTCCCCCAAGAAAACATCAATTTAAAAAGGTACTTCATTGAATAAGTTACCAAGAGTATTTTATAGGTCTTAAAATAGTAATAATGACAGCATTCCTTCCATTCATCCTGCCACATTCCCTACAAACTTGACAAAATTCCTACATTAGATTTGAGGAGTTGTTTGTAAATCGTTTTTGCTTTATGGTAGAAACTATGTCATCCTAAGAGGTATTTTCACCCTGGCTCTGCTTTGTCACCCAAATGTTTCAATGTTTTCTCCTAATTTTATATTTTGGCACAACTTCCAGTTTTTGTTTTTTGTTTTTTTTAACTTCCAGTTTTTGTATACTTGCTATGGACTGAATTTTATCTCACCCCCCCCCAACCCCCACCCCTTCACCCTATGGTGAAGCCCTAACCCCTAATGTGATGATATTTCAAGGTGGGGCCTTTGGGAGGTGATCAGCTTTAGATGAGGTTGTAAGAGGGGGTCTCTAAGATGGGATTTAGTGGCCTTACAAGAGGCATCAGAACTTTCTCATTCTTTCTCCTTCTCTTTCTCCAGGAGCACACAAAGATGAAGTCATGTAACGGTCATGTAAAGACACGGTGAGAAGGCAGCCTGGTCCTGAACTTCCAGTCTCCAGACTGTAAGAAAATACATTTTGGGGCACCTGGGTGGCTCAGTCAGTTAACTGTCTGCCTTCAGCTCAGGTCATGATCCCAAGCTCTGCATGGGGTGAGGGGCAATCAGCAGGGAGTTTGCTTGTTCCTTTCCCTCTCGTCCTCGCCTTCTGCCACTCATGCTAAAATCTTAAAAAATAAATAAATAAATAAAAATTAAAAAAAATTTCTGTTGTTGAGGTCACCCTGTCTATGGTATTTTGTTACAGCAGCCAGAGCTGACTGACCATACTGCAACCCAATCCTTACCCATGTGGAAAAGTAGGGATTTTCAATATTTTTAGGGCCATGGGCACTTTCAGCAGTCTGGCAAAGCCTAACGAACCCCATCTCAGAATAACATTTTAAATGCACCAAATATTATATGTTAACAAACTAGAATTTAAATTTAAAATTGGAAAAAAAATTGGAGTGTCTGGGTGGCTCAGTGGGTTAAAGCCTCTGCCTTCGGCTCAGGTCATGATCCCAGGGTCCTGGGATCGAGCCCCGCATCAGGCTCTCTGCTCGGCAGGGAGCCTTCCTCCCCCCCTCTCTCTGTCTGCCTCTCTGCCTACTTGTGATTTCTGTCTGTCAAATAAATAAAAAATCTTTTTAAAAAATTGGAAAAATAAATGGAATCATATATTTTGCATATATATGGACAAATAAAATAAATATAACAAATAAAATATAAAATAAAATGAAATGAAATAATAAATGCACCAGGGGGTGCCTGGGCGGCTCAGTCGTTAGGCATCTGACTTCAGCTCAGGTCATGATCCCAGGACCCTGGGATCAAACCCCGCACTGGGCTCCCTGCTCTGTGGTGGGCCTGCTTCTCCCCCTCCCACTCCTCGTGCTTATGTTCCCTCTCTCGCTGTCTCTCTCTCTCTCTGTCAAATAAATAAATAAAATCTTAAGAAAATAAAATAAGATAATAAATGCACCAAATATAGGGGCACCTGGCTGGCTCAGTCAATAGAACATGGGACTCTTGATCTCAGGGTTGTAAGATTGAACCCCATGTTGGGTGTAGAGATTACTTAAAAAAAAATAAAATCTTAAAAATAAATACAAATGGGCATACAGTTATAATACTAAAAACCAAATTTGTGCTAAAATAATACATGAGCATCTTCATTAGCACATTAAATACTTAGACCTAGTGGCCGATCTTGCAGATTCACTGCTGCAATTCCAAAGTAGTGATGAGCATGAGTGATATTCCAAGATAATACAATCAGAAGGGAAAGGAAAATATCTGATTTTCCTGGGGACGAAGACACAGGTTCTGCTAATCCTAACGGGTGCCATTGCTCCCATTCATTGTGGAAGGCAGTGCCAAATTTCATCTAGAGGTTAGAGAAAATGTAGTTGTACTTTCCCCCAGGCACAGAGGTCTCCTGCAGAGGAGCACGTGCAGAGAGGGGGTTTGGTACCTTCTATGCTGCGAATGTCCTCCCGCCACAGCTCCAGGTGGGTGGTCATCTCACGAGCCTTCCCTATGAACCTCTTCCAAGACTTGCTGCTGTACCGTTTCCACTGGTCCCACTCAGATAAATACTTCATTTGGGTCTCCTGAATGTTCCTGCATTAAAAAACAATATGACAGGGGCGCCTGGGTTGGCTCAGTGGGGTAAAGCCTCTGCCTTCAGCTCAGGTCATGATCCCAGGGTCCTGGGATCGAGCCCTGCGTCGGGCTCTCTGCTCGGCAGGGAGCCTGCTTCCCTTCCTCTCTCTCTGCCTGCTTCTCTGCCTACTTGTGATCTCTGTCTGTCAAATAAATAAATAAAATCTTTTAAAAAATTTTAAGAAAAAAAAAAAAAAAACCAACACGACAATGATCAGTAAAGCGTCCTTAAGCCTTGGCATCAAATAAAACCTCAGCCGAGAGGATGTGGAAAACCTAGAGCCTTCCACTGCTGGTGGAAATGTATAATGGTGTGCCCCTAGGGAAAAGAGCCTGGATATTCCTCAACACGTTAAACACAGAATTACTACTATGACCCAGCGATTCCACTCCTAGGCAGATACCCCCAAAGAACTGAAAACAAGGGGATCCCAAACAAAAACTTGCACATTGCAGCACTATTCACAATAGCCAAAAGGTGGAAACAACCCAAATGCCCACCAACAGATGAATGGACAAAAAAAACCGAGGCATATCCATCCATACCATGAAGTGCCATTCAACTGTAAAAAGGAATGACATACGGATACATGCCATAGCTTGGCTGAGTCTTGAAAACATTATGCTAAGTGAAAGAAGCCAGGTACAAAAGTTCATATATTGTATGATTCCATTTACCTGAAATGTCCAGAATGGCAAATCTACAGACAAAGAGTAGATCAGGGGTTAGCAGGGGTGAGGGGAGGGGAAACAGGGAGGGACTGCAGATAACAATGAGGCTCTACAGAGCTGCAGAGCCACAAGCTGGAAAGAGCCTGGGTCCCTGAATGACTACAAAGTTCCCCCTTGATCTGAAGCCAGGACTGATGTGAACAAGAAACAAACTTCTAATATGTTGAGCTACGACATGTTTGGGTAACTTTGTCGCTGCAGCTTGGCTGACCCTGAGTCATACATTTCTAATTACGTGAACTCTTCAGGAAATGCATTCCATGCATAAAGCACACCTCTGCCCAAAAACATACATCAGATGGCTTCTAGATGGCCACCGAACAAACCTTAGCCTCCGCTTCTCAGAGATGTTCAGTGCATACTTCCGAATTGACTGGCTATTGAGGTTTTCAGTGATTCCTCCCTCCAGCTGAGAGCTGTAAGAGTCTGTTGGCTTCAGCAAAGTGCCACTTTGCTTGTCTCGGGGAAGAATGGTTGTCCTCCTGCGTGCAATGGACCGATAGCTTGGCAATTCTTGAAGGAAATTAACAGGTGGAGAAGAAAAGCCACTGGAGTCCACAGAGAGGTTCTCTGGGCAAGAAGAAAAAGAGAACCATCATTGACCACAGTGAGCTTGGGAGCCAACTAAAAAAAAAAAAAAAAAAAAAAAAAACTTTGCATACCTAAATCGTGCAGATGGTCACTAGCTTGCACCATTGACAAAAGCATTTGTACCTTCATTATTCTATTTACCAGGATGGTGATCGGGACAATACCATCATCTGCAAACAGTTCACTTTCAGCAGCTGCGTGTGCAAATATACTTTAGGTGACATAATATCTGAGTTCTAGTGCTTGGATGCAGTCCCTAGCTAGATGTGTGACCTTGGGCAGTTATCTGAACTTGTCTACATTTGTCAGATGGGACCAGTCCTATATGCCCCAACTATCTTTCCAAGTATAGGCTATAATTTGTAGAACTCTGAAATAAAGCATTATGCAAATGCATAGTGATACCATAAACAGCAACAATAATAATAGTATTGACAGAGCACGTCCTGTGCACCAGGCACTGTGTTAAGAGCTTCACATGCACTCATGGATCTGGGCTGGCTGTGGGATCTGCTCAGACCAACAGAATGCAGCAGAAGTGATGCTGGCCAGTTCTAAGCCTTGCCAGCTTCTCTGTTCTCTAGATCCCAGCTGCTGCCATGTGAACAAGCCCAAGCTGACCTGCTAAACGTTAAAACCACTGGAGCAGGGACGATCACCCCAGCTGAGACCATCCCAGGCCGGCCTGCAGCCAGCTGTCACTCAGCTGACCACAGAGGCTCACACATACTGAGGTGGGTACAATTATCAATCCCATTTTACAGATGAGAAAGTTGATGGGTTGCCCAACCCCATGCCCAGGTCCTCAGAGCTCTGCATGGTTGGACACTTGTCTGTGTCTAGAGGGTTCTTTGCTCCCCAACTACATATTTTTTAAGATCTTTCAGATACTAAGATGGTTTCCTCCTCCCATTTCCTCTTCCTCAGAGCCTTTGCATATGCTGTTCCCACTGTCTGCAATGAACTTACCACACCTATTTATCCTATTAGCTCCGACTCACATGTCACTTCCTCAGGGAAACCGCCTCTGCCCCACTGCACTATTACAGGTGCCTTGTTACACATCCCCCCGACACACACACACACACTAAGTCTTTTATAGCATATAACAATTTGTAAATATATAATATTTGCAAATAAATTTGTGTGACTGTGTGAGTACATCTATCTCCTCCAGGAGACTGGAAAGAAGTTCTCAGAAGGCAGGAACTAGGATGATGTCTTCACCACTGCACCCCAGGACCTAGCATCATCCTTGACTCAGAAAGTAATTTAATAAATGCTCATTAGATGGATGGATGGATGGATGGATGGTTGGTTGGATGGATGGTTGGATGAATGGTTGGATGGGAAGATGGATGGATGGATGAATGGATGGGTGGGAAGATGGATTGAAAGATGGATGGATGGATGGATGGATGGATGGATGGATGGATGGATGGATGGAAAGATGGATAGATGAATGGAAGGATGGTTTGATGGATGGTTGGATGGATGGGAAGATGGATGGATGGATGGATGGATGGATGGATGGATGGATGGATGGATGGAAAGATGGATAGATGAATGGTTGGATGGTTTGATGGATGGTTGGATGGATGGGAAGATGGATGGATGAACGGATGGATTGCTAATTTGCCCATACTTAATCTGTGAGTAGGGGCACTGAAAACAAACCAGGCCTGCCTGACTCAGAAATACAGATTTGTTCTACTACATCAGGCCACTGTTGGAGGCCAAGTTTTGCTGTGGCTTATGCTGTGGGTCTAAGAAGGGAGGGCCTTCCACTGAAGCTGAGGGACACCACCTTCAAGATGGGTTTTATGCCTGATCCAATTTTAGTTGTGGAAAGATTACCTTTAATGGAGAAAGGACACAGGGAGCGGAAGTAGGAAACAGCCATAATTACCTAAGCAATTACCTCTATAGGCAGCAAAACTTCTAAGGCTTAATATTAGATGCTAAATTGCTTGGGTTTGAATCCTAGCTCGTTGATCATTAGTGTGTGTGTCTTTGGGAAAGTTACTTAACCTTTGAACTTCAGTTTCCTCATCTCAAATATTCATTCAACAAATGTATCTACCATGTGTCCTATCTGGAGCTAGAGATACTGCCGTGAACAAAGGAAATGCCCTATTCACATGGCACTTACATACTGAGGTGGGGGCTGGGGAAGATTAGACAGTAAACAGGTGATGAATATTATGTCAGGAGGTGATAAGTGCAAAAACAAAAACAGAGTGGGGTAAGGAGACACGTGATAGTCAGAATGCACCAGTTCTGAGAAGGTGAGTCAGGTATGGTCTCTGTACTAAAGTAGCACTTAAGCTGAGGCTGAACAGAGGGCATAAGCTCTGTGTATATTTGGGGAAGGGCATCCCAGGAGAGGGAAACAGCAAGTGCAAAGGCCCTGAGACAGGGTGTGTAAGGTGGGCTTGAGGAAGAGCATGGAGGCCTATGTGGCTGGAGAAGAGTGAATGAACAGGAACTTCATAGGCTCTGTTGTTGTTGACCTCTGATGAGCCACGCCAGCCCCTCCACAGTCCCCTCCCCTTGAATCTGTGTTGGATCTATGACTTGTTTTAGCCAGAGGTCGCAATAGAAATGTTGCTCTGCCAATTCTAGCCTCAAGCCTTAAAAGGGCCTGGAAGTTCCCATTTCTGTGCAGTTGGGACCCCAAAGTGGCCATGTAAGAAGTCTGGCAATGCTGCTGGACCATCATGTGGAGAGGAAGAGGCCCCAAGTGTCCAAAGAAGAGACCCAAGGAAACAGCGAGAACCATAGTCTCTGGCTCTGACCTCAGTGAGCTGTTGCAGCCAGCCCCCAGCCCTTGGGCCATCCTCATGGACCACCACCATGGGCATGAAGAGGCCTTCTGGAAGCTCCAGACCCAACAGACATGACATACAGCAGAGCAAACCATCTCTTCCATGCCCTGCTGATTTCCCGGCACACAGAATGAGCAGAAACAATAAAACAGCATAAGCCATCACGTTTGAAGTAGTGTGTTAACAACAACAGGCAGATGGGACAGGGAGCATGGAAAAGCAGAGGTTAGAGAGGTGCCTGGGGCCAGACTGAGTCAGACTCTGTGGGCTGGCTGTGACGCTTGAATGTGGGGGACGGAGGGCTTGGAGCCAAAGCCCATTGAGACCTAACCACATTTTCAAGGATCACCCTGGAGGCTGCCAGGCCAAGCACGGGACCCATGGGGTGGGGGTGGGTGGGGGGAGCAGCTTCTGAGCATTAAAGGCAACCACATGGGGAGAAACACTCAGCATAGCCGCTGGCACACAGTGGGCTCCATCAATGTACTTACAGCTAATAGGAGGAGGGAGCCCTGGGGAAGGGGAAACCAGCCAAGGCCTCGCTCTCTGAGCAGGAGTCTGACGGTGCAGATTTGTAACGTTGGCCTCTCTGATGAGCATGTTCAGACACAACGGGACATCTGTCCCACTGCAGATGACACACAGACACGCGCCTGGAGCCCTGCCAGCTGCTGGGTACAAGCGGGTGAGTCTCGCTCAACCTTCCACTTCCCTGCTCCTGCGCGCGCCCAGAGGATGTGATCCACTTCCATTAGTAACAGCGGGTAAACACAGTTTGGGGTGTGGGGAGCACAGGGGCCTGGAGGCTAAAGAGTCCAGGCCCTGGCTGGAGGCCACTCCTTCTGGAGAGCAACAAAGAGCTCTTATTAACTGCAAACAAAGGTCTTTGAATACAGAGCACCACCCAGCAACTGAATATTCAGCAACTGTAGGGTCAGGAACCGAGGGCAGGAGCTGGAGCCTGGGTTGGCTTGTCACCCACTAGCCAGGCCACCCCAGGAGAGACAATGACTGCCTCAGGGTCACATGTTTTTTTTTTTTCTCAGGAATGGGGCATATGATATCACGGACCTCATCAGCGTGATCATACAGCGGCATTGCAAACCACCCGAATAATATTAGCTAGGATTTACTAAGCCTGTACCTTGTGCTAGGCTATGGGAGGTACTCAGTATGCTTCAATAGAATCATCCCATTTTGTGGATGAAGAAACTGAGGTTTGGAGAGGTGAAGGGCCTTGCCCATGCACCCAGCTAGGAAGTGTTGGAATGAGCAACCTGTCACAGGTCTGCCAAATGCCAAAGCTGTAGTCCTTAGTGTGACATGATTCAGTGGGCCACAGATTTGAGAGTGCTCTGTGAACACTAAAGATAGAAATTATTTCATGGCTCCTCTCTATACTCCTATTCATATTCCATAACAACAGTCCCTGGTGGAAAACTGTAGTTTCAAAATGGCGGTCATCGAAGGGGAATGACTTATCCTCTTCAGACATTCTTGGGAAGTGCTTCATCTTCAAACAGAGAAAAAAAATCACAAGCCTACCTTTGAACACAGGCGTCACTCTTTCTGTCACGAAGATCCACCTTCCCTCATTTTCACACAGGACCACACATCTGTCAAAGCATGACATCACCTGATTTCCCAAGCCCACCTGCAGCGGTAGCCGGGGAAGGCTTCACTGGCCCGGCTTTTCAACAGGGAAATTGGGGCCCAGAGAAATGGCGGCTCGCCCAAGGCTTTGCTATCATGACAGACTCCAGTTCTACCTTCTTAGAAAGACAGGCTGCATCATCTCTCAGAGCCCTGCTTTTTTCTCATCCTTCGAGAATAAGAATGTCTCCTTACAGCTACTGTCAGACATTCTCCTGAGTTGGTCCAGCTGAGAGTGTCATCGGCAAAGCCAACGAGGTCCTGTGCTCAGTGTGTGGCAGCCTGTTGGCCATTTATATGGGAGGCAGGAGCGTTTTTGAGACATTGGGGGGCCTCCATCTAGGAATGTCTAGAATCTGTTGGCCATTGGAACCAGATTTCAGCAACTATTATTTAGGTGGGAGGATGACTGGGTAATTGCAGGAGATGTGGGGTCAGGGTGGGCCTTAAGTACATCTTCGGATATCTGGCATCCTTCCAGGGTAAGGAAAAAGTCAGCCTCTCAGACTTAGAGCAGTGTCTTGCTCATGGAGAGCCCTCCATCTGAAGGATGAATGAATGAATGGGCAGAGGAATGGGCACCTGGAGAGCCTCCTTCAGTCCCAACTTTCTTGGTAGCTTTTTCCATAGGCCGTGAGATCCTACCCATCGGCACGGACACTCCCAGGATGTGGGCACAGGCCAACTGTGACCTAAATGGGACTAAAACCACCACCAGCCTCCCTTGAGTGTCTGCCAAGAACCTAACCCAACCGTATTTGGTGCTGGGTTCACATCAGGGTTTTTCTTTCCCCTTGCAGAATCACGGAAACTCCCGGCACTAAGGGACCTTCTGGGTCATCTGGTTCAGGCCTCTCACCAGCTGCTGGGGGGAATGAGTTCTGTTTGACAAACTGCATGGAGCCCCTCTCTGCAGGAGGCTCTAGAGAGGAGGGTTTTGCAGACTTGCTGCCTGCCTCAGTGAGCTTTTACTTGCTCCTTCTGCCCTATCTCCCGAGTGCCCATCCCACTGCAATCATCCCTAGTCCTATCCTCCTGCCTAACTGTTTACTTGCACCTTGTCTCTGACCTTCTCCCTCCCCATGCTTAGGACTAGCAACCTTCAGGGGCAGGGAGCCCATCTCTGTCCTGCACTGCTGAGTCCCCAAGGTCTAGCACAGAACCCAACACACAGTGGACGCTCGATAAACACCTGCTGAATGAATGAATGAATGAATGAATCTAGTCCATGGGATATAGGCAATGTTGGCTCACCTACCAGGCAGACCAAAGCATGTGCTTAACACACCAGCAAAGTAGGGGTACCAGAAAGCGAGAAAAACATTAAGGAATTTGGGGCGCCTGGGTGGCTCAGTGGGTTAAGCCGCTGCCTCCAGCTCAGGTCATGATCCCAGGGTCCTGGGATCAAGCTCCGCATCGGGCTCTCTGCTCCGCAGGGAGCCTGCCTCCACCTCTCTCTCTGCCTGCCTCTCTGCCTACTTGTGATCTCTGTCTGTCAAATAAATAAATAAAATCTTAAAAAAAAAAATTAAGGAATTTAATGTTTTTAATTAAACATTAATTAATGTTAATGTTTAATTAACATTAACATTAATGTTAATTAATGTTAATTCATTAACATTAATGTTAATTAATGTTAATTCATTAACATTAATTCTTTTCTATATGGATGATATTCTTTTCTGTATGGATGATATATATTCTTCTTTTCTATATCATTCTTTTCTATTTGGATGATATATATTCTTTTCTATATGGATGATATATATTCTTTTTTCACAATTTAAAAAAAAATTTAGAGGAGGAAATATAAGATGGCAAAAAATAATGATTGGGATGTTGATGGTATGTTATATCCTTCTATTTAAGGTACTTTACACAAACGAGCCCTACTAGAAGCAAGCTTTGCTGTTATCAAGAAATGATCAAATGGCTTGGGTACATCCATTGTGAGGTTACCAATAAGGCAATGTAGACATTGATTTCAAAACTTTTTGGACTTCTTTCCACTCAGATTCTTTGACATTGTTATTTTGGATGCTAACTGGAGGTAGAGGACCTCAAGTAATTTGTGCTCACAGCCCACCCTAACCCTAAACCAAGGGGTCACAGCTGAAGGGATCTAGTTGAAGCCACTAGGACATCTCCACCAAGTGGTCCAAGGCCAGAGTTTTATTACTGTCCTCCTCATGGAAAGGCCACACGCCTGCCCATCCATCCATCCATCCATCCATCCACTCGCTCACTCCAAAACATTTACTGAGCAACTTCTAGGTGCCAGCCAAGCATTGTTCTAAGACTGGGACATAGCCTTGAATACATCGCACAAATTCCCTTGCCTTTATGGGACTTACATTCTAGCCAGAGGAGACCAACAGCAATCAAGTTAAGAACAATGTATTTCAGATGCTGACAGTGCATGGAGAAAAATAAGGCAGGGATGGGTTTAAGCAAAGCCTACAGGAAGGGAGGGAAAGAGCCACATAGCTATCCAAGGGAAAGAGAAGAGCAAGGGCAAAGGCCCTGAGGCAGGACTGTGCCCGGTCAATTCAAGGAACAAGAGGAAGGCCAGTGTGGCTGAAGGAGAGTCAGCAGAGAGGAGAGTGATGGGGTAAGAGTTGTGGGAAGAAAGAGGCCAGACCACACAGGGTCTGCGGGCCATGGTGAGGACTCTGGCTTTTAGTCTAGTAAGGTGGGAGCCATGCGGGGTTTTGAGCAGCAGCAGGACATTATCTTACTCAGATTTAACAAGAGCTCTCTGGCTGGCCCCGTGGCTATTTCTGTCGTTGAGCTGCACAGCTTGGCATGGCTATATCCCATGCCAGGGCATCATATGTCAGGCTGCACTGTCCTTTTGCAATGATGGACATGTTCTGTATCTGCACTGTCCAGTATGCTGACCACCAGCCACACATGGCTACTGAGCAATTGAAATGTGGCTGGTAAGACTAAGGAATTTTTAATTTTATCAGATGTCATTAAATTTATATTGCATAGCCCCATGTGGCCAGTAGCTACTGGATTGGACAATGTAGAGAGGCCTCGTTCTTTACAGTCCAAAGCCTGGTCTGAGAGGGGAAGAGCCAGGGGCCTTGGGAGCCTCCTCCATCTGCCAGACTTCAGAACTAACTGCCAGGCTGGGAGGACCTGTATGAGTCACGCTACCTGGCCCCTGGGTGGGGCCTAGGGACTGGCTGGGGCCAAGGCTTTATGACCAGATGAGCAAACAGTCTTCATGAGGAGTGACTAACTGGGTAATCAGAGTGACGCTGGGCCCTGGACCCGAATCTCCTGACTTTCAGGTGGGTGGGGTATCCGGTGGGCTATCTGGGGAGCAATCACTGTGATTCTGTCGGTCTGGAGAGAAGACAGACAGGACAGAGTTCCTCCAAAGCCCACAACCTGGATTCAAATCTCAGGCCTACTTGTTACCTTATTGACCATTCCATGCCTCAGTTTCCCCACCTATAAAATGGCGATAGGAGTTCCCATCTGAACAGGACCACCCTGAGGATTAGGCGGCTACTATACACTTAGAAAAAGGTCAACAAACCTTACAATTTCCTTACTATCATCACCCAGGCTCTTGCCACAACTACTCATCTCTGCCATTGTTGCAGGAAAGCAGCCATAATCCACAAATGAATGGCCATGATTGTGTTCTAATAAAACTTTATTTATTAAAAATAGGTGGCAGGCTGGATTTGGCCCATGGGCTGTAGTATGCAGACTCCTGGCTTAGAGCAGTGCCTGGCATACTGTGCTATATATGTCTGGTTATTTACTGAAGAACTCAATGTACAGAACGGTTTCATGTTTGCTATGAGGGATTCTTGCTACAGACCACGCTACTCCTTATGTGGAATGTTTCTCTTCCTGACCAAGACTTTTCCAAAAAAGATTTCCAATGTTCCTGGAAGCAACAACAAAAACAACTAGACTTCATTGAGCATTTACCAGGCACCGTGATTATGCCAAACCCTTTATATACTCAGTTCCCATGATGCTCACCATCATGTCACTGCATGGGTCCTTCTTTTTTTTTTTTTAAGGATTTTATTTTTTATTTGACTGACACAGATCACAAGTAGGCAGAGAGGCAGGCAGAGAGAGAGGAAGGGAAGCAGGCTCCCCACTGAGCAGAGAGCCCGACGCAGGGCTCGATCCCAGGACCCTGGGATCATAACCTGAGCCAAAGGCAGAGGCTTTAACCCACTGAGCCACCCAGGCACCCCTGCATGGGTCCTTCTTGGGTGTTACCTTCATCTTGCAATAAAGAAGTTCAGAGAACTTTGCCCAAGGTCAAGCCAAAGTCTGACACCCCCGGCAATTAGCATGGTACCCAGCACATCGTAAATCAAATAGTGTAAAATGGGCAAATCACACTTGGTGAGTTGCTGTGAATAATTTAAGAAATCTACGTGAGTCCAAAGTCAAAATGCTGACCGGGACGAATGGATCCTCAGGAACCGGCTCCTGTCTGCCTGACTTCATCCCCTCTTCTCCTCTAGGTTCCAGGCTGAGCCCTCCTCAAATACACCAAGGTCAAGCCCACCTCCACCTACCTCGGCGAGACTTCTCTGATCACCTCAGCTAAGTAGGGCCTCCCCCTCTCTAGCTCATCACCCCTTTACTTCCTTCTCAGCAGTTACGGTTAGCTGTTAACTACCCTATTTTCCTCTTTACCTGTTCAGCGAGTGTCTCCCCTGCTTGGCCAGACACTTCCGGAAAGCATGTCTCTGGCCTGTCTCTTTCACTACTTGGTTCCTCGCCTGGTACTGGGTCACGGTTCATGCAGGGTCAGTTCCCTTCCTCCTCCTCCTCCTTCTCCTCCTGCTGCTGGTGGCGGGGTGGGTGGGTGGGGAGAGCCCCACCAAAGGTCTGGGTGGTCCCACACTCAAACAAAGCTCCTTTAAAAAGCAACCAGACGCAACAAAGCTTACAACACTGAAAAGTCATTTCCCCCTTTTATCCCTCTAAATTCTTCACTTCCTGAAAACAAAACAAAACAAAACAAGCCAAAGAGGGCCTTTGGGCCTAATCTGGCCTGAGTTGCTGGGCAGAGCTCACTCAGCCTCTTCAGACAGAGGGGGGAAAAACAACTCAAGTCAGATGGCTGGCTGGCTTACCAGAGAACCATTCGTGCCCTTTCATGGCCTTCCGTGGCCTGTGCAGTCTCTGGCTGTGTCCTGACCTGCAGAAGATCCCTCTCTCCTGGGGCACCTTTAAGGGTGACAAGTAATGTCACCTGACGCATGGGCTTAGCAGATAAGGGGAACAAAATAAATACTGCCGGATTAATGGTTAGTGTCTTCCAGTTTAAGACAATGTGTCAGACTAAAACAACCCAAATAGTTGACTAACTATATAACTAATAGCGCAACCCCGAAAATATAGGTATACGGCACATGAAATCATCAAGTTTTACAATATTAAGGCTAGAGAAGGTCCAAGCAATAATAATATAATAATAACAGCAATAGGACCATTTGAGTGTTCAGCATCTCCCAGGTGTGGTACTCACTCTTCAACGTGCCTATCTCAGTAAATCCTCTCAGGAACCAGGGCGCCTGGGTGGCTCAGTTGCTCAGTGTCTGACTCTAGATTTTGGCTCAGGTCATGATCTCAGGGTCATGCTATCGAACCTGGGTGTTGGGCTCCATGCTCAGTGGGGAGTCTGTTTGGATCCTCCCTCTGCCCCTCCCCCCAGCGCTCTCACTAAAATCAATCAATCAATCAATCAATCTTTTAAAAAAAAATCCTCTCAGGGAGCCTGGGTTAAGCATCTACCTTCAGCTCGGGTCATGATCCCAGGGTCCTGGGATCGAGCCCCACGTAGGGCTCCCTGCTCAGCGGGGTGCTTGTGCTCCTCTCTCACTGTCTCACTCTCTCTGTCAAATAAATAAATAAAATCTTAAAAAAAAAAATCCTTTCAGCGACTTCTAGCTGATAGGAATACAGCTATTCTCATTTTACAGAGAAGAAAACTAAAGGTCAGAGAGGTAACAGGACTTGCTTAAGGTCACACACCAGGTAATCACCCACTTTGGGATTTATACCTGGACTGGGCAGATTTCATAAAAATTACTGCCAGATGTCTTCTTTACTTACCTTAACACAAAACAAAAACAAAAAAACAAACCAGGTCCCAGCCCTCACTCACAGAAGGAGTATAAAGAGGTAACTTAGTTTTATTCCTTTACCTTTCCAAGTGTTCCTGCTCCAAAGGCCCAGACCGAGTCCCACCCTGTGGAAAATAGGGTCAATCCAAACACAGTCACCCTTCCCCAAGTGCTGCCCCTGGACAAGGAGAGAGGAGAGGCGAGCAGCTCTGAAGCCTTCACGTAAGTTGCAATCCTGACCGGCCGCCACATGATGACAATCAGCCCATCTTGGTTGAGTCTGTTGGGTTCCCCCAATGAACTATGGGGTAATGGTCACAGAAACCCCCACATAAGGGTTAAGAGTCCCTGAGTTTAGGGGAGCCTGGGTGGCTCAGTGGGTAAGTCTCTGCCTTCAGCTCAGGTCATGATCTCAGGGTCCTGGGATCGAGTCCCACATCGGGCTCCCTGCTCAGCAGGGAGCCTGCTTCCCCCTCTCTCACTCTGCCTGCCTCTCTGCCTACTTGTGATCTGTCTGTCAGATAAATAAATCTTTAAAAAAAAAAAAAAAGAGGGGCGCCTGGGTGGCTCAGTGGGTTAAAGCCTCTGCCTTCGGCTCAGGTCATGGTCCCGGTGTCCTGGGATCGAGCCCCGCATCGGGCTCTCTGCTCAGCAGGGAGCCTGCCTCCTCCTCTCTCTCTCTGCCTGCCTCTCTGTCTACTTGTGATCTCTATCTGTCAAATAAATAAATAAAATCTTTAAAAAAAAAAAAAAAAGAGTCCCCGAGTTTGGCCAACCCTCAGAAAGTTAAGCACAGAATGACCATAGGATCCAGTGACTCCACTCCTAAGTATATACCCAAGAGAGCTGAAAACAGATGTTCATCAAACACTTGTACATAAGTGCTCACAGCAGCCTTTTTCCTAGTAGTCCGAAGACGGAAATAATCCAAATGTCCATCAACAGATGAACAGACATACAAACAGCGGGATAACCACACAAGGGAATATTACTCAGCCATAAAAACAAATGAAGGACTGCCACATGCTGCCACACGGAGAAGCCTCGAAAACTTTCTTTCTGCTAAGTGAAGAAGCCAGTCACAAGAGGTCACAGTATTGTATGAGCCCATTTATAGGCGATGTCCGGAATGGGGCCATCCATAGAGACAGAATGCAGATTGCTGGTAGCCAGGGGCTGGGTGGAGGGGAAATCTGGGAGTGATCGCTTAATGGGCACAGGGCTCCCTTTGGGGCTGAGGAAAATGTCTAGGAACTGGACAGAGGCAGTGGTTGCACAACACTAATGTACTAAATGTACTAAATGCCAGTGAATTGTATACTTTCAAGTGGTTGATTCCATTACATCAATCATACCTCAGTTTAAAAGTCATTGCGTGCCAGTTGAAGATGATCTAGGATGAAGTATTTACCGAATGGAATATGATAAACATTTGGTAAACGGGAAAAGCCACCAGGAGTCATTCCATGCAGTAAACATAGAACATGCCAGGAACCAGGGGGCTCAGGGACCTGGGGGTGGGCAAATGTCTCCTGGGGGGTACCTTAGGTAGGGCGGGGTCTTTGCCTCTCCGAGGAGGAGACATTCAAACTGAGATCAAGCAGAGGAATAGTGACTACAAGACCGGAGGAGGAGAACACTGGAAGGGACCAGTAGCCTGGGGTGAAGGGAAAGCAGCAGGGGTTGGGGAGTGATAGCCAGGGGCCCGGTCAAGAGGCAATCCTCTCTAGAGGCCCTGGGAGAAGGTGGTCTTCCAACTTTTACTCCTGTTAGAACCTTCATTGATAGTGGTGGAAACTGAGGCAAATCACTGTTTGAACTTGGGTCTGCTCCATTCCGAAATCCCTGCTCTTAAAAATGATATAACTCAGGGCACCTGGGTGACTCAGTGGGTTAAAGCCTCTGCCTTTGGCTCAGGTCATGATCCTAGGGTCATAGGATCGAGCCCCTCATTGGGCTCTCTGCTTGTTGGGGAGCCTGCTTCTCCCCCTCTCTGCCTGCCTCTCAGCCTACTTGTGATCTCTGTCTATCAAATAAATAAATAAAATCTTAAAAAAAAATGATATAACGGGCGCCTGGGTGGCTCAGTGGGTTAAGCCGCTGTCTTCAGCTCAGGTCATGATCCCAGGGTCCTGGGATCGAGTTCCGCATCGGGCTCTCTGCTCAGCAGGGAGCCTGCTTCCCTTCCTCTCTCTCTGCCTGCCTCTCTGCCTACTTGTGATCTCTGTCTGTCAAATAAATAAATAAAATCTTAAAAAAAAATGATATAACTCAAGAGAAGCGAGAATACAGCTCAACGGATGCTTGGGCAGGGTGAGTCCTGTGGACCAGGTGGACATGGATCAGGGACACAGAGTCCAGCCTGTGAGAGGGGAGGCAGTCAGGGAAGGCTTCCAGGAGGAAGTGGCACCAGACTGAAAGAGGAGTATTCCTTATAATGGAACAAGGTGATGAATGGCACCCATGGCAGAGGGAACAAGAGGGGCTTTATAGGCTCTAGAAGCATCGTTGGATGAAATCATGAAAGGCATCCCACTCAACTAATATTCCCTGAAGGCCTACTATGTACCAAGCATGGTACTAAGCATGTGACATGATGGTAAGACAAACAGGCCCAGCCCTTGTCTTCCTGGGACTCATCATCTAGTGGAGAACAGAGATGTTATCAACAACAGTTAACACTTATATGGTGCTGTGGCAGCCAGTCTCCAGGGTGGCTGCCAGTGATCCTCTCCCCGCAAATACCCTGACATTCACACCTTTCCATGGGTCCCTTCTACACTGAACAGGGCTGATCCATGTGACCCATAAGATGCTGCAGAAATTAAAAAAAAAAAAAAAAATACTGCAGAAATAACAGGGTGTGAGGGGCACCTGGGTGGCTCAGTGGTTAAGCATCTGCCTTCAGCTCAGGTCATGATCTTAGAGTCCTGGGATCGAGCCCCACACTGGGCTCCCTGCTTAGCGGTAAGCCTGCTTTCCCTCTCCTAGTCCCCCTGCTTATGTTCCCTCTCTCGCTGTGTCTCTCTCTGTCAAATAAATAAATTCTTAAAAAAAAAAAAAAAAGAAAAAGAAAGAAAGAAAAGAAATAACAGGGTGTGATCTCCAAGCTCTCCAGATGATAAAAGGCATTAGGCTTCTTCCATGCTCTCTCCTGGATCATATGCTCCAGGGAAAGCCATGTCCACAGGGCACTCAAGCACCTCTGGGAGGTCGGTACGGAGAGGCTTCCTGCCAACAGCCAGTGTCCATTTGCCATTCCTATGAGCAAGTCATCTTTGGAAGGGATCTGTCAGCCCCCGGCAAGCTTTCAGAGGATGGCATCCCGGGCCCTCACCATGAATCCGGCCTCGTAAGAGACCCTGAGCCAGAACCAGATCGGTCATCCCCAAATTCCTGGCTTGGAGAAACTGTGAGATATCACTATTTTTTTTTTTAAAGATTTTATTTATTTATTTGACAGAGATCACAAGTAGGCAGAGAGGCAGGCAGAGAGAGAGGAGGAAGCAGGCTCCCTGCCGAGCAGAGAGCCCGATGCGGGGCTCGATCCCAGGTCCCTGGGATCATGACCTGAGCCGAAGGCAGAGGCTTTAACCCACTGAGCCACCCAGGCGCCCCGAGATATCACTATTTTAAGCTTAGAGAAGTTTGGGGATAATTTGTTACACAGTATAGATAATATAAGTACTTACCAAGTTTTTTATGTTAATTAACTCTAATCCTTATACTGACCTCCTGAAGTAGATACCATCATAACTTCCATTTAATACATAAGGAAGGGGTGCCTGGGTGGCTCAGTTGGTTAAGCATCTGCCTTCAGCTTGGGTCATGTTCCCAGGGTCCTGGGATGGAGCCCCGCATCCGGCTCCCCATTTGGCAGGAAGCCTGCTTCTCCCTCCCCCACTCCCCCTGCTTGTGTTCCCTCTCTTGCTGTGTCTCTCTCTGTCAAGTAAAAATCTTTAAACACACACACACACACACACACACACACACACACACAAGGAAAACTGAGGCACGAAGCACTTAAGTTCTTTGCAGAAAGGCAAGACCAGGACATGGAAAATGAGGATTTGCATCTGGGAGTCCAGAGTCCAGATTCTCAACCTCTACACCACGGATGCCAATGTGGCTTTGGCTACACTTCATTCATCCATTCATTCATTCAACACATGTCCATCATCTACTATATACCAGACATTGTTCTATATCCTAGGAGAAGAAAACAAAGCCCCTACTTCTCATGGGACCTACATTTGAGAACGAAAGACAGCTAAGAGAGAAGACAAACCAGATGACTTCAGATGGTGGTCAGTGCTTTGAAGACATAAGCAAGGAAACCAATCAGGGGAAGAGAGATGAGGGCTGAGCACAATGGGAAACCACTGGAAAGTTTTAACTTAAGAAGGGGAACGATAGGGACGCCTGGGTGGCTCAGTTGGTTGGACGACTGCCTTCGGCTCGGGTCATGATCCTGGGGTCCCGGGATCCAGTCCCACATCGGGCTCCCAGCTCCATGGGGAGTCTGCTTCTCCCTCTGACCTTCTCCTCGCTCATGCTCTCTCTCACTGTCTCTCTCTCAAATAAATAAATAAAATCTTTAAAAAAAAAAAAAAAAAGAAGGGGAACGATATGATCTGTTTCATCATTTAGAAGGATGCATATTTCCCGATCTGTAAATCAGAACCCCTTTGTCTCCTGCCCGGCTCCAACTGTCCTCCCGTGATGCCCATACAGCAGGCCACCATTTACAAAGTACAACAAAGTTACAAACATGGTCCCTTCTGAGCCTCCCAGCCATGCTGGTGGATACAAGGTCATAAAGCATCATTTGTCCGAGGGACAGGAAGATCTTTTAGTCAGAGGGGCCAGTTATGACTCTTCTAAAAAAGATGTCTAGAGAGTCTCCTTTAACAAATGGAGCAAAGCAAAAAACAAATGGATCCCAGCAAAGATCCATGATAGATGAATCTCATCATGTCCCCTGTAGGGAAACCAGGGTCAGCATCTTAAAGGTGATGGATTGTGCTAAAATAAGAGGAAGATAAATGGAAACCAACTAGGAAAATACTTGAATGGCTGCCATTAAAAGGCTGAAGTTGGGCTGATGTCAGCACTATTAACAAGCTAGCAAATAATTAGCATCGAATGGAATTTGACTTCTGTCTTTTGATTCCTGAGCAAGTTCCCAGGGTTTGGATCTCTCTAAGATGTCTTTCTTCTTCTTTTTCTTCTCCTAGATGTGAAGAACAATCCAATCATAAGGGCCCCATGTCCAAATCCACACCCATGGTTTACTGTAAATCCTTGTAACAAAATTTCTATTCTCAAATTGAAATAGAGGAAACGCTGCTTATAAAACTCACAGCAGGGTCTTGTGTTTTGTTAAGGACAAAGGTAAGATGGGAATGCTGTAAGAAGCCTGCCTAGGTGCTGGCAACTTTTCTATCTCAACCGGGTGGTAGTTGTACATGTTTATGTAAAAATCCACAGTTTAGACGTCACTGTAAGTTTTACTCAGTAAAAAAGGACAAAAATGATAACACTTGGCTGTCTACCGTTTTTTTGGTGCCTTTCTATGTACTAGGCACTTCCCATATTTTTCTCTCAATTGATTCTACTAACATCCTGGTCCTATTTTACTGCTGAAGAATCCGAGGCTCAGAGAAGGCAAGCCATTTACCAAAGATACACAGCAATACACAGCCAAGGCGGAATTCGTTTCCAAGTGTGTCTAATGGTAAAGTCTGAAATATCTGGGAGGCAGTCACCTCGTGCCAAGAATGGTAGGACTGGCGGGGCTCTCATACTCTTTTCAGTTACCACATAAGGGATCTCTAAAGCAGTAACGGGAAGGCACCACACGGTCAGGACTCCCATTCTGATGCTTCTTTTGGGGGAAGGGCATGCGCCCTCGGAATTGGGCGACGACGGGTTGCAGAAGGGAGACCAGAAGGAAGAGAAATGCGCTTTCCCCCAAAGCCAGGAGCGCCCGGCGCGGGCAGGTGGCGAGGGGCTGGGCCCGCGCCAAGCTCGCGGCAGCTTGCCCGCCCGCCGCCGGGAGCGCGGTCCCCGCCGTCCTACCTGGGTGGATGAAGGTCTGCCTGCTGCGCCTGCCTGGCGGGAGCGCACTGGCACTGGACTCGCTCATGGCTGCGCCTCGCGCCCCGGACAGCCGCCGCAGACCCACTCCGGCCGCCACCACCTCCGCCGCCGCCAGCTCCCGGAGCCGAATTCCAGGTTCCGGCGCGGACGTCACAGAGGCCGGGGCGGGGCGCGGCGCCGAGACGGCCCTTTTCCCCGCGCGCCGCCGCCGTGGGACCACCGGGAGCCCAGAGTGGGGGTGGAAGTGCCGGCGGCGGGCGGTGGGAGCAGGGATCCAACATGCGGCTGCGGAGCCCCAGGCCCGGGAAGGCTCCACCCAGCGGCCGAGATAAGGGGCGACCTCCCGGATGTCTTATTAAATTTAAAGAGTTATTCATAAAAATTAATAAAAACCGAGACTCTGAACAAGTGTATCTAGTAAGTCAACTTGTGGGTCCGTAAAGCGGGGCGGCGGGGAAGAGTATTTGTACATGTTTGTAAATGCGGTTGGGGACCTGAGAGGCTCAGTGAGGTGCAAGGGAGGGTCTTACGATCTAATGGGTTTGGGTTATAAATTTCCCACCAGATCCATGCTTCATCGCTAGACGTCTACCCATGGCCAGTGTCAAACAAAATTAAAAGTAATCGCTGAGTATAAATAAATGTAAAGTGGTTAAGTACATGTAATTCTGTGTGCATTTGTAAATAAGTCATTGCCAAATTAAATAAATAAATGAAGTATAGGTAAATTTCCTGTGCAGGATTTCGGATAATTTATGTAGATATTTCAAGGAGGTAGAGCCTCACTCTGTACTCTAAATGGGGGCTGCACACTGTGATTTCCTCCCAAACAGGGCAGTATGGGTGCGAGCGCAGGTAACTTTACCTGGATAATACTTGGCAAACACTTTCTCAGACAGACAGTCAAGGTGAACACCCACAGTGATGATGTCACGTTGATGGTATGTGCTCGCAGAATGATGGGATGAGAATCACACTAAAACCTGTCACCCTAGTCCAGTCATAAGAAAACATCGGACAAACCCCACACGTGAGACATTCTAACAGGATCCCTGGTTACTACTCCCCCAAATTGTCAAGTTCGTCAAAAAACAGGGAGAGTCTGAGAAACTGAACAGCTAAGAGGAGCCTTAGGAGAGATGAACCCTGTAAGTATAATGGGGATAGGGAAGGGTAGGGATGTGGAACCAAAAAAAGGAGCAAACCTTTTAAGCAAACCTGAATAAAGGTTGGACTTTAGATAATAAGAACGTGTGAATATTGGTTCATCTATTGTGAAAAATGTCAAAAGGAGGTAAGATAGTGGTAATCAGAAAAACCGAGTCTGGGTATATGGAACCTATGTCCTATTCTCTCTATGGAAATTCTCTGTACTCCCTGGGCTATTTTCTGTAACTCTAAAGCTGTTCCAAAATAGAAACTTTATTTATTTATTTTACAGTAATTGCTTGGCTCAAAATAAAGGCTATTTTTATTATAGTTAAGGGTGGGGTCACTGGGTTTCCCTTTGGAACCTAGTTTCCTATTATTCCCTGAGTGAGCTGGGCCCCAGGCCTCTACCTCTCTGAGACTTTGTTTTTTTCACCTGTAAAATGAGGATATATATTACTAGGTCCTGGGGTATAGTGAGAATACCCACCTGAAATGCCTGGCAGAGTATTTGCTGGGGAGACTGGGGAGGAGATCCTAATCTGGATGCCAATATCATACCTACACAAAAGAAAATCCAAACAAAAATATAATTTTTTAAAGATTTTATTTATTTATGAGAGATATAAATGAAAAAGTAAAACCATAGAAGTACTAAAAAAAGGACAAGGAAGTTTTTCGACAGGAATCCTGGGTGGCTTAGTCGGTTAAGCATCTGCCTTCAGCTCAGGTCATGATCCTGGAGTCCTGGGATCGAGTCCTGCACGGGGATCCTTGCTGAGTAGGGAGCCTGCTTCTCCCTCTGCCTGCCACTCCCCCTGCTTGTGCAGGCTCACTCTCTCTGACAAATAAATAAATAAACCTTAAAAAAAAAAGTATTACCAAGAGAAAAGCCTTACTGAATATGACCCAAACCAAGAAGCCAAAGAAACACGATAAATCAAACTCCATAAAAATTTAAAATTCTACACCACAAGCAATGATATTTGTATAGGATGTTCTTTATAATGCTGTTTATAACAGCAAAAGACTGGAAATAGTCTACATCTCTGTATGTAGGAGGCTGGTTAAAGAAATTTTGACACCTATGTCCAACTATTACATAGCTCTATATACAGACATATAGGAAATTATGCATAGAGAGTTATATAATTAAGTGACAAAAGCAAGATGCCGAAGTGTATTAAGTAAGCTACCATTTGGGTTAGAAAGTTGTCCGTAAATGCATACAATATCTCTAAGTAAGAGCGGGGGTATTTAGTAATTATCCTTTTTTTTTTTTTTTGTACTATGCAGATGTATTACCTGAATGTACTTGATTGTATTTTTAAAAATTACCTCTGGGGCGCCTGGGTGGCTCAATGGGTTAAAGCCTCTGCCTTCACTCAGGTCATGGTCCCAGGGTCCTGGGATCCAGCCCCACATCAGGCTCTCTGCTCGGGTGGGAAGCCTGCTTCCTCCTCTCTCTCTGCCTGCCTCTCTGCCTACTTGTGATCTCTGTCTGTCAAATAAATAAATAAAACCTTGAAAAAAAATCTTAAAAAAAAATTACCTCTAAAGTTTGTGGAATGTTGACAAATGATGGCTATTTCTGTTAGGCAGTGCCTCCCTCATCCCCCTCACCCCCTCATCCCCTTGCTCAACAGAGGCCACCTCCTAGTCCCCAGTCCCAGCCTACAGATCCGGAAGGGGATGGCTGGAACCCAATGGCCTAAAGGAGGGTGGAGTGACCTTAGAGAAGATGTCTTAGAGAAGAACTCCAGGTGTGAATCTCCTTCCTGCTGGTCTCACCTGGTACCTGGCCCTGGCTTGGGTTTGCACCCTGGGCTACGTGGGGCCTTAGATTCTCTCCAAGGCAAGGGAATGAATCCAGGCTCCTGAAGGAGACTCCTTCCTCCAAGGAAAGGACTAATTTTACAGGACTAGAAATTGGGTAGTTCTGGGGCTCCTGGGTGGTTCAGTCCATTAAGCAACTTCTCGGGTCATGATTCCAGGGGCTCCCTGCTCAGTGGGGAGTCTGATGTTCTGTCTCTCTCTCCCTCTGCTTCTCTGCTCTGCCCTTGTGCTCCCTCTCGTTCTCTCGCTCTCTCTTTCAAATAAATAAATGAAATCTTATAAAACAAATAGGGTATTTCTTTGGGAAATGATCATAAAAAAATCTCCTGTTGGAAAGAAATAAGAGAAAGAAGGTTGTCAGCTAGACAAGCAAATTCATACAGAAGGACCTAAGTAAGACAAAACAGAACAAGAATGAAATCCGTGATTGCTTAATTGCTTTTAATTGCTTTTATTTCCAGGGAAGGCACATGTCTTGCCATAGTGCCCCGTATCTCCTTTTTACTACTTGTTTTGTCTATTTTTTTTTAAGATTTTATTTATTTATTTGACAGACAGAGATCACAAGCAGGCAGAGAAGCAGGCAGAGAAAGAGGAGGAAGCAGGCTCCCCGCTGAGCAGAGAGCTGATGAAGCAAGGCTCAATCCCAGGACCCTGGGATCATGACCTGAGCGGAAGGCAGAGGCTTTAACCCTTCGAGCTACCTAGGTGCCCCTGTTTTGTCTATTTTCCACACTAGAATGTGGTGAGGCTCCATGAGGACTCTTTTTTTATTACTAGGGGAATAATAACAATAACACCTACCCTTACTGAAAAATTACTTTTACCAACCGTTTATCCTGTGTTAACTCCCTTAACCTTCATCATTCCTAAGAAGATAACGGGAGCCTCTAAAACCCCATTTTAGAGAGAAAAGAGCCATGTTTTCCCCTAAGAGGAAGAGTAGAATCATTCGTGTTTCCTCCTTCCCACCATCCCCCAGCAGATCACCTACCTCAAGCACCAATGCCTCCCCCAGAGCAAGGACTACTTCTTATCTCCCTTGTCCAAACATTGTCCACGCAGTGGTCAAAGCCATCTTCCCAAAAAGGAAGTTGATCTTGTATTTTCCTGCTTAAACACCCCTTCCTCCAATGGTTTCCTCTTGCCACTTAGAATATACACTCAGCCTCCCTATCATGTGTGAATCAGGCTTTGCTGGATTCCCCCCAACTCTGTCTCCTCCCATCACCACTGTGGCTGGCCCCTTGAACACACCTAGCATGTTCTTGCCTGTGGGTTTCATGTTTGCTGTTTCTTTATCCTTGAAACCTGCATCTCACACGTGCCCCTGGTTTGTCTGCTGCTCCCTTCCATGGCAAAAGATGGTCACATCACAGCTCCAAGTTTTCACACACGCTGCAAGGACTGAGTAGAGGTCTGTGAGTCATAATTCCCAAAACCTGGGTGGGGAGAGTCTGGTATACTTACACTTAAACTGATATACATGCCTTAAATCAAGAGTAAATTCCTGGCCCCACCAACCATGTTCTTCATGTAGGTTGTCCTACAAACAGGGTTCTCTGTGTTAAGAGTGAGTTGGACAGTGAGGTAGTCAGGGCCAGGGGCCCCAACAAGAAAATATAGAGTCAAGATGATGGAGCTGTAGAATATAGATTAGGTTCAGTGGGGTGGAGTCTGGAGCCGATGACCAAGAAAGAATTCTTGAGACATCTTTGATGCACAGTGGTGGTTTTTTAAGGCACGGGGACAGGACCCATGGGAAAGAAGAGCTACTGCCCCCGGGATTGTGAGGGGTGGCAGATTATGTACATACGTTAAGGTTGGGGGAGGTAAGGAAAAGCGGAGGTTTCAAAAGAACTTTCATATGCTAAAGAAGACCTACAAGATATCGGATACCAGAGGCCTTGTCATTCTCAAGGTCTGTTTTTCCCTTCTTAGCAAGGTATTAACATTAAGATAGTTGGGAGATTCCTAAAAAATGTCACATAAGTCCCACCCAGGAATGGGGATGGGGGAAGGTTGCAGGGTGTCAGTCTTTTGCTTTGTCCTCAGCCACCTTTCTGTTCCCTCATTAAGGACAGCTAGAATAAAAACATCACTGCTTTGCGGGTTAGACAGGACCACACTAGCCTTCTGCTTTGCAGCCTTGGCGGAAATAACTTCTGTAAGATGTCCTAAGATAAGGCAGTTAATCCCAAAGCATTTGTCAATATCATGGGCAAGGGGCAGTTAAGACATAAGCCCCTAGATGTCAACAAAAAAGGACCATCAGCATGTTGACAGTAATCTAGTAGGTAGACATGCTTGACCAAAGCCCTGATTGGCAGGGCTCAGCACCCCCTGATTGCTTAAGGTAGTTCTATGAAAGATCTCATAAAACCCCCTAAACTTAGAAACTCCAGGGGCTACCCTCTGGCCTGCCCCCCTCCCAGAAGCTTTATACAATTATTGAATAAACTTTGCTTTTCTGCCCACCACTCTTCCTCTGGTCTACGTCTTCATTCTTTGAAGTGGGGTGACCAAGAACCGTGGGCACTAAAGGCAGAGAAATCCTACAACACTTGGGCATCCTACTGATGTCGTTTGGGAATGTTGGTGAGGCCTGGAGCAGGCCAAGGAAGGATTCTTGAAACCTCCTTGGTGCAAAAAAAGGTGGTTTTTAAAAAGCCCGGACACAGGACCTAGGGGTAGAAAGCGCTGCTGCGCAGGGGTTGTGAGGAATGCCTGATTATATACGTGGGCGTTGGGGGAGGTAATGAAAAAGGGAGATTTTCAAAAGGACTTTGATATGCTAAAGATTTACAGGATACGGAAGGCCGGGTATTTGCCAAGTTCCGGTTGCTTTTCCTTCTAATAAGGCACTAACAATAGGACCCTTGGGAGTTTCCTTGAGGAGTCTTATACTTTGCCTAGCTCAGGTTCTCTAGAAATTAGGCTATTGATGAGAAGACTTTCTTCTTGTAAATCACAGAGACAGAGCACCTTGGTGGCTCAGTTAGGGTAACAGCTGCCTTTGCCTCGGATCATGATCTTGGGGTCCTGGGATCGGGCCCCACTTAGAGCTCCCTGCTCAGTGAAGAGTCTGCTTTTTTCCCTCCCCTGCTCACACAAGCATTTGCTCTCCACATGCACACGCTCTCTCTCTCTCTCTCTCTCTCTCTCTCTCAAATAAATAAATAAAAATCTTGTTAAAAAATCACTAAGACGGGACACGGGTGGCTCAGTCGGTTGAATGGCTGCCTTTGGCTCAGGTCAACGATCCCAGTATCCTAGGATCGAGTCCCGCATCGGGCTCCTTGCCCCATGGGGAGCCAGGTTCTCCCTCTGCCTCTGCCTGCCACTCTGCCTGACTGTGCTCTCTCTCTCATTCTGACAAATAAATAAATAAATTTTTTGAAAAATCACTAAGACGTTGGTAAACGGACGGAGACTCGAGACTCGCCGGAATCTGATCTTTATCAGCTCACCGTTTGACCCTTCCCGTAGTTTTAGGGCAGTGGGGAGTGCCTTATGGATGTCACACATATCCTCCCTGGCTTGTGGGGTGTCAGCTTGTGTTTTGTCCGTCCTCAATTTGCCTTCTGCTCCCTCATCATTACTGCCTTGCAAACAGCCTCCTGCCCCCACCAGTTGTCATTCCACAAGTTGCCTAGAACAGAAATGCTTTGTAAATTGTAACTCTGTAAGTAAATGTTTATATAGTAGCTTGGCCGTGTAAGACCCATATAACTAGCAAAATCGGACAAAGACTCATATAACTAAGACTCATATAATTAACAAAGACTCATATAACTACCAAAATCGGACAAAGGAGAGAATTTTACGTATTGATATGATGAGAGAGCAGGAGGCTGGCTGAGGACAAAGCAAAAGCTGGCACCTTGCACCCCTTCTCCACCCGCTCCCCTTGGTAACGTCTGTAACATTCCTCAGGTACCACTGACTGCCAGAAGCAAGAAACAAATAGTTAACTTGCAGAGATCACAATTCTGCAAGACAGGAATCTCCCAACTATCTTGATGTTAATGGCTTGCTAAAAGACAACAGTGGTCTCCTGGCACTTTGTAGGCCCTCTTTAGCATATGAAAGTTCCATTGAAACCTCCCTTCCCCTCCCCATCCCCCCCAACCGCAAGGTACATAACCTGCCATCCCTCACAACCCGGGGCAGCAGCTCTTCCTGTCCACGGGTCCTGTCCCCGTGCTTTAATAAACCAACATTTTGCACCAAAGATGTCTCAAGAATTCTTTCTTGGTCATCGGCTCCGGACCTCGGCCCACTGAACCTCACCTAGGTTCTAGAACTTCATCAGATAGATGCATCAAATAAAGCGTATCATTTTAATTCATTTATGCAAAAAGAATTAACCAATGTCTTTGCTGCTTTGAATTCTCGTGGGTAATTTGAGATTGCCATTGCTTTGTTTGCCTTTTTACTCATTTGGTTGGGTTTTTTTTTTCTTTTTCACTCATTTTTTTTTTAAATATTTTATTTATTTATTTGACAAAGACAGTGACATAGGGAAAGAGGGAAAACAAGCAGGGGGAGTGGGAAAAGGAGAAGCAGACTTCCCACTGAGCAGAGAGCCGGATGTGGGGCTCGATCCCAGGACTCTGAGATCATGACCCGAGCCGAAGGCAGGGTTTAACCCACCGAGCCACCCAGGCGCCCCCTTTTCCACTCATTTTAAAACATTGTATAGGCTGATTTGCTTTTACTTGGCAGCAGTGATAACGCACGAAGATTCTCTTAAGGGATAATGGGAATTTACTGAATTTACTGGAAAGGTAGTGGACAGTGTGTTGCTGAACCCCAGGAGGAGATGGAATCAGTCACACCAAGAGGTTAGCAGTAGTTATCTCTAGGGGATGACCATAGAAGTCTTTTTTTTTTTTTTTTTTCTTATCGCTTTTCTGTATTTTCCAGCTTCTCTACAAAATTGCACTCATAACTGAGAAATGAAAGTCATTATTTTTATTTTTTAATTTTTTTTAAAGATTTATTTATTTATTTATTTGACAAAGATCACAAGGAGGCAGAGAGGCAGGCAGAGAGGTGGCGGGGGCGGGGGGGTAGACCCTGAGATCATGACCTGAGCCGAAGGCAGAGGCTTAACCCACTGAGCCACCCGGGTGCCCCTCTTTTGGGTCAAACTCTGAACAGAAAAACAAGAAGTTGTTGAACATATAATTTTTATCATTGCTACAACCGGTAATACTAATGTAGGTGTACTGGTTTGACTGTGTGGTCGCAGGCAAACCATTTCACCACGGAGCCCTTAGAGTTCACATTTGCAAAATAAATGGATTAGAGCAGTGGTTCTTAACCTGGGATGATACCCACCACCCACGGGGCACTTTGGAAATGTGGGGAGGCAGGTTAGCAGTTACCATGGACAGAGAATGCTACGAACTTGATTCAAAGGTGAAAGCCATGCTCCTCCCTAGCAATGAGCTGATGGGTCCCATCCCATACAATGAACATCCTGTTTCCTGAAACACAAACCACCCAAGATCTAAGCAGACATGCAAGCAGGTTAAAACTTTTCTAATGATCTGAGCCAAGAACCAGACTCTGTCTGACAAACAGCCAGGATTTTTGTATGATTTGAACCTGTATTGAATTTTCCAGGAACATAGCTATGGTGTACATTTTTTTTTTCAAAGATTTTGTTTATTTGACAGAGAGAGAGAGATCACAAGTAGGCAGAGAGGCAGGCAGAGACAGAGAGAGGGAAGCAGGCTCCCCGCTGAGCAGAGAGCCCGATGCGGGGCTCGATTCCAGGACCCTGAGATCATGACCTGAGCCGAAGGCAGAGGTTTTAACCCACTGAGCCACCCAGGCGCCCATCTACGGTGTACATTGAGAGTGTATATCATCTAGCCTCTATTTCCATCAAGAGTTATTCACTATTTCAGAAAATCAAAGCTGCTCAGGGTACTTGGGTCATCACTGATGTGGGAAACAAAGGCAGAAGGAAATATAGATAAAATTAGATGTCTACTTATAACCTGCAGCTGACTGACAAATACTTGAGGCAGGCAGTGTGTAGCATTTCTCCAGGAAGCTCCCACTGTCTTTTTTTTTTTTTTAAGATCTTATTTACTTATTTGACAGAGAGAGAGGGAGAGGGAACACAAGCAGGGGGAGAGGGAGAGGAAGAAGCAGGCTTCCTGCTGAGCAGAGAGCCGCACTTGGGGCTTGATCCCTAGATCCTGGGATCATAACTTGAGCGGAAGGCAGACACCTAATGACTGAACCACCCAGGCGCCCCTCCCACTGTATTTTTTTTTTTAAGATTTTATTTATTTATTTGAGAGAGAGAACAGTGGGACAGGGAAGAGGGAGAGAGAGAGAGAGAAGCAGACTCCTTGCTGAGGGACCCGGAGATCACAGTGTGATGTTTAACCAACTGAACCATCCAGGATCCCCCAAGCTCCCAACTGTCTTCTTGCCTAATTCTTCCTCTCCCTCTGCCTGCTGCTCCCCCTGTTTGTTCTCAATCTGTCTGTCAAATAAATAAATAAAATCTTAAAAAAAAAAAGTTCTCCCTCTCCTTCTGCTTGCCCCCTGCCCCCCCACCCATGCTCTCTCTCTCTCAAAACAAAACAAAAAGTAAATTTTTTGCCTCATCAACCATGTTCTTCATATGACTTTTTTTTTTTTTTTTTTTCCACGTCGGTCATTACCTTCCAGTATAATGAACAACTGACTTTTCCATTTACTGTGTGTCTCCCTCCGTAAAAGGAAAGTCCCACAAGGGCAGGGATCCTGGTATGTCCATGGTCACTGATAGATTCCACACGTTTAGACGGGCAGGCGCACAGGAGGAACTCAGTGACTCCAGCTGTTTTTAGAAGTTGGGCTCCTGGGGCGCCTGGGTGGCTCAGTGGGTTGGGCCGCTGCCTTCGGCTCGGGTCATGGTCTCGGGGTCCTGGGATCTTGCCCCGCATCGGGCTCTCTGCTTGGCGGGGAGCCTGCTTCCCTCCCTCTCTCTGCCTGCCTCTCTGTCTGCTTGTGATCTCTCTCTGTCAAATGAATAAATAAAATCTTTAAAAAAAAAAAAAAAAAAAAAAAGAAGTTGGGCTCCTGAAGTTCATTTGAGGATTAGAAAGGGGGCTCCAAACTCTAGTCAGCTCCTGATGAAATGTTTTCTGGACATGTGAAAAATAATGGGTGAGGGAGGGGATTCTCTCTTCTTTTCTGGTATAAATTGCTCCGTGATTTTTAAATACAATACTTCTTTGGTTGCAGACATGAAAAGTAATTTTAGGGCAAACTGCAAGGTAAATCAGAAAAGGTCAAAGCCCTCTGAGGTCAAGAGAGGCTGAGCCCACTTCAAGTTTTCCAGGCTCTTGGCGGCCAGCAAAGGGCTCTTAGCAAAGGTTCCCTCCCTGCTGGAGAGAGCCCAGCTGCTACTTTAAAGACCTTAGTGTTTGCAGTCGGGCCTCCATGCACATCCGCACTGTCCTGTCCCTTCCCAGGGGGCTCAGAGATGGACCAAGGGCCCGTCTGGAACACACTTCCTTCCTGCCTCCAGTCCCTTCTTGGACTGCAGCCTTAAACCACTGCCTCATTTTCCCACAAAGCACAGACCATCCCCCCTCACCTTGGGAGGACCCAGTTTTAATCCCCTTAGGCCAGAAGCTGAATCCTAACAAAGGTGGAGCATTTTCCCCTGGGGCTGCTCACAAACCTAAAAACCAGCTGTTAGAGCTGACAGTGGCCCCTTCAGTGACAGGGCAGTAAAAAAATCACCCTCTCAGCTTGTTTTGCTCACACCACTAAGCTGTGGAGCACAGGACAATTACCACATTACATTTTTATTTATTATAAACCCCTAGGTCCGCCTGTGCATCTGTGTGTCAAGCTGCAAAACTTTCTTTTTTGGGAAGGACTGTTTTATTCTGCTATGTTATCCTTTTTCATGTTGAAATGTCCTGTCAGCAGGGAGAGGTAGTTAAGAGCATGGGCTGTGGAACCAGACAGCCTGGGTTCAATGGCTCCCTCTGCCACACCCTAGCTGTGTGATCTGAGGCAAGTTGCTAAACCTCTCTGTGCTATCTTCTCATCTGTCAAGTGATTCTAATGGCAGTATCTACTGCCAACTCAGTTCTGGGACTAGAGTAAGGCAGGCAAGAGGTCTGGGGGCAATATTTAAGGAGACACCCAGGGTTGCAAGTACAGGGTTGACACCTGAGAGTATCTCTCTCCTCCACCCTCCCCTACTTCCCCCAATCCTTGTCCCAGTTAAGTTTCTTGGAATGACCTAAAGAGGTCATTTCTATAAAGCACTTAGAACAGTGCCTGGTCCAGAGTAAGTGGTATGTAAATGTTTGTTAAAAACACTAAAGTTGTTTCATTAAATGTTTAGGTTAGTAAATGGTAATGTTATTTTCTTCTTTTTATGTAATTTTGTCTACTGTTGGCCATGTGAAAACAAAACAAAACAAAACAAAACAAAACAAAACAAAAACTGGCGACCCCCAGTTTGTTCCCAAAGTGTACAGGAAAAATGTTACTGCTTTGTATATACTTCACAGTCCAACACGCCAGGAGGCCCATGACGTCAGATTGCCCCGCTATCGGCGATGTTGTTTGTCAGATTGTTCTACTGTTGGTGAGGTTAAGTTTGTTCGCCTTGTTGAGATGGGGGAGTTTGGGAATTTTACTTTCTAGGCCAACTTTGTTTTTCCGTATTTTACTCTTCTGGGTGCAATTTCAAATGGAATCATTTTCTTAATTTTCTCGAATTTGGGAATTTGAAAGCACCACATTTAGACCATTTTAACCTGCTTGCGTTGTTGCTCTGTAACCAAACCACCACGAGTCCGCTCCTTGGGGAGTCACAGAAACGGCGCCAAGGGAGTCGTAGCAAAGAGAAACCTTTATTTGCAGCAGATGAGGAGATCACAAAGCTGGGACCCTCCAAGACCAGGCGAGTGTGTAGCTTGGGTTTAGGATTAGGATGAATATTTAGATCGGGAAGCCTTGGTCATTGGACGTAGAGGTGGGTTTAAGAATGCGCATGTGCTTAAAAAAAAAAAAAAAAAAAAAAAAAAAAAAAAAAAGATTGCGCATGCGCATTAAGGAAACAAGACCATATAGACGTCCTACGTGATGTGAGCGAGGCTTGAGCTCCTCCTGGGGCGGGGATTTTAGTATCGTATCGAGGTAAAGGTAATGGTGGGTCGTTTCCCGTCAGTCTGTGCAGGCTCGTAGGGGGTTTAGGTCAAAGGGTTTGGGTGGGCTGGGCGGCGGGAGGTTTCCTCAGGGCTGTCGCCCTCTCCTGAGGGTTGGTTTTGGGTTTCATTCACCTGAGGTAAGAGGCAAACCCGAATGAAGACCTTAAGGAAAAATGCAAGAAAGTGTCTAGTGAGTACAGGCAGGTGGACCCTAAAAGTCAGGTCTTGGGGTCTAGCTGGTGAGAAGTTCGTTCCTTGGTGGGTTATGGGTAGAGACGACACTAAGTGGAGTTGTCACACAGAGGAAACTTTATTTGTAGAAAATAAGGACATCATGGGGAATAACTTGCAAAGCAGTAATTCCCCAGGTGGGGGTGAGTAGGTTTCTTTTATTCAGGGTCAGGATAAATATTCAGAAAGGGGAGTCTTGTCACGCATGTAAAGGCGGGCAAAAGTTGGTGCAGGCATGCTTAGAAAACATGCCTATACATGTGTCCTATGTTGTGTTCCTAAAGCCTGTGTTCCTCCTTTGGTGGAGATTTAAAATTTTTTTTTAGATTTTATTTATTGATAGAAAACGCGGGTGAGCATAAGCGGAGGGAGGACAGAGGGAGAAGAAGAAGCAGATTCCCCCCTGAGCAGGGAGCCCAACTCCAGGCTTGATCCCAAAACCTTGGGATCATGTCCTGAGCCTTAAGCAGAGGCTAAACTGACTGAGCTACCCAGGCACCCCTGGGGTGGAGATTTTAATATTATAATGAGGTAGAGGTCACTGTGGGACACTGGTCAAGCTCAAACTGGTCCAGTCTGGTTGGAGTGAGACAGTGGTTAAGCTCAAACTGGTCCAGGCTGGTTGGAGCTCTCCTTGTTTGCCTCTACCTGATAAGGTTAGGGTTTCTGTCCAGAAAAAGCAGGATCCATGGGGTTCCTGCTGGTGGCAGTTTTAACCTCATTAACCCCATGGGACAGGGTTTCAAGCCTGCAGAAAAACTGGAGAATGTGTGTTAGGTCAATCTACTTCTGAAACAGCACTGGGAGTTTTACCTTTGATTTACGCCTGATATGGTTAGGTTTTCATTCCTGGCCTGGTAGAGACTGTTACGTTTTGCATTCCCTTTGTTCCCTTAAAATCCTTAACCACTGGGTGGAGTCAAGATGGCGGAGAAGTAGCAGGCTGAGACTACTTCAGGTAGCGGGAGATCAGCTAGATAGCTTATCTAAAGATTGCAAACACCTACAAATCCAACGGGAGATCGAAGAGAAGAACAGCAATTCTAGAAACAGAAAATCAACCACTTTCTGCAAGGTAGGACTGGCGGAGAAGTGAATCCAAAGCGACGGGAAGATAGCCCACGGGGGGAGGGGCCCGCTCCCGGCAAGCGGCAGAGCAGCGGAGCACAAAATCGGGACTCTTTTTTTTTTTTTTCCCCAAAGATTTTATTTATTTATTTATTTGACAGAGAGAGATCACAAGTAGATGGAGAGGCAGGCAGAGAGAGAGAGAGAAGCAAGCTCCCCGCTGAGCAGAGAGCCCGACGTGGGACTCGATCCCAGGACCCCGAGATCATGACCTGAGCCGAAGGCAACGGCTTAACCCACTGAGCCACCCAGGCGCCCCCAAAATCGGGACTCTTAAAAGTCTGTTCTGCTGAGGGACATCGCTCCAGAGTCTTAACTGGGGTGAAGTCCGCGCGGGGTCAGCGTGGCCTCAGGTCCCGCAGGGTCACAGAAGGATCGGGGGTGTCTGAGTGTCGCAGAGCTTACAGGTAGTAGAACGGGGAAGCCAGCTACAGAGACAGAGCCAAGGAGTGAGCTCTAAGCTCGGGGTTACCTTGAACCGGGCGCAGGCTCGGTCAGCTCGGAGCGCGGCCGGAGGCCAGGGTGACAGGAGTAATTGGGCACTGTTCTCTGAGGGCGCACTGAGGAGTGGGGCCCCGGGCTCTCGGCTCCTCCGGGCCGGAGACCGGGAGGCCGCCATCTTCATTCCTGTCCTCCGGAACTCTACGGAAAGCGCTCAGGGAACAAAAGCTCCCGAAAGCAAACCCGAGCGGATTACTCAGCCCGGCCCCTGGTAAGGGTGGTGCAACTCCGCCTGGGGTAAAGACACTTGAGAATCACTACAACAGGCCCCACCCCCAGAAGAGCAACAAGAAATCCAGCCAGGACCAAGTTCACCTACCAAGGAGTGCAGTTTCAATACCAAGGAGAGCAGCGGAATTCCAGAGGAGGAGAAAGCAAAGCCGGAGCTCATGGCTTTCTCCCCATGATTCTTTAGCCTTGCAGTTAATTTTTTTTTTCTTTTCAATTTTTTTCCTCTTCTTCTAAATTTTTTAAACTTTTACCCTTTTCTTTTTTAATGTTTTTTAACTAGTTTATCTAATATATTTTTTCCTTTTTATATTTTTTCTTTATTCATTTTCTTCTTTTAATTGTTTCATTTTTTTTTCTTTCTGAACCTTTTTTTTTTAAAGATTTATTTATTTATTTATTTATTTGACAGACAGAGATCACAAGTAGGCAGAGAGGCAGGCAGAGAGAGAGGGAAGCAGGCTCCCCGCTGAGCAGAGAGCCCGATGCAGGGCTCGATCCCAGAACCCTGGGATCATGACCTGAGCCAAAGGCAGAGGCTTAACCCACTGAGCCACCCAGGTGCCCCTCTGAACCTCTTTTTATCCCCTTTCTCCCCCCTCACGATTTGGGATCTCTTCTGATTTGGTTAAAGCATATTTTCCTGGGGTTGTTGCCATCCTTCTAGTATTTTACTTGCTCCTTCGTGTACTCTTACCTGGACAAAATGACAAGGCGGAAAAATTCACCACAAAAAAAAAGAACAAGAGGCAGTACCAAAGGCTAGGGACCTAATCAATACAGACATTGGTAATATGTCAGATCTAGAGTTCAGAATGACGATTCTCAAGGTTCTAGCCGGGCTCGAAAAAGGCATGGAAGATATTAGAGAAACCCTCTCAGGAGATATAAAAGCCCTTTATGGAGAAATAAAAGAACTAAAATCTAACCAAGTTGAAATAAAAAAAGCTATTAATGAGGTGCAATAAAAAATGGAGGCTCTCACTGCTAGGATAAATGAGGCAGAAGAATGAATTAGCGATATAGAAGACCAAATGACAGAGAATAAAGAAGCTGAGCAAAAGAGGGACAAACAGCTACTGGACCACGAGGGGAGAATTCGAGAGATAAGTGATTCCATAAGACGAAACAACATTAGAATAATTGGGATTCCAGAAGAGGAAAGAGAGAGGGGAGCAGAAGGTATATTGGAGAGAATTATTGGAGAGAATTTCCCCAATATGGCAAAGGGAACAAGCATCAAAATCCAGGAGGTTCAGAGAACCCCCCTCAAAATCAATAAGAATAGGTCTACACCCCGTCACCTAATAGTAAAATTTACAAGTCTTAGTGACAAAGAGAAAATCCTGAAAGCAGCCCGGGAAAAGAAGTCTGTAACATACAATGGTAAAAATATTAGATTGGCAGCAGACTTATCCACAGAGACCTGGCAGGCCAGAAAGAGCTGGCATGATATATTCAGAGCACTAAACGAGAAAAACATGCAGCCAAGAATACTATATCCAGCTAGGCTATCATTGAAAATGGAAGGAGAGATTAAAAGCTTCCAGGACAAACAAAATCTGAAAGAATTTGCAAACACCAAACCAGCTCTACAGGAAATATTGAAAGGGGTCCTCTAAGCAAAGAGAGACCCTAAAAGTAGTAGATCAGAAAGGAACAGAGACAATATACAATAACAGTCACCTTACAGGCAATACAATGGCACTAAATTCATATCTCTCAATAGTTACCCTGAATGTTAATGGACTAAATGCCCCAATCAAAAGACACAGGGTATCAGAATGGATAAAAAAACAAAACCCATCTATATGTTGCCTACAAGAAACTCATTTTAAACACGAAGACAACTCGAGATTTAAAGTGAGGGGGTGGAAAAGAATTTACCATGCTAATGGACATCAGAAGAAAGCAGGAGTGGCAATCCTTATGTCAGATCAATTAGATTTTAAGCCAAAGACTATAATAAGAGATGAGGAAGGACACTATATCATACTCAAAGGATCTGTCCAACAAGAAGATCTAACAATTTTAAATATCTATGCCCCTAACGTAGGAGCAGCCAACTATATTGACCAATTAATAACAAAATCAAAGAAACACATCAACAATAATACAATAATAGTAGGGGACTTTAACACTCCCCTCACTGAAATGGACAGATCATCCAAGCAAAAGATCAACAAGGAAATAAAGGCCTTAAATGACACACTGGACCAGATGGACATCACAGATATATTCAGAACATTTCATCCCAAAGCAACAGAATACACATTCTTCTCTAGTGCACATGGAACATTCTCCAGAATAGATCACATCCTCGGTCCTAAGTCAGGTCTCAACCGGTATCAAAAGATTGGGATCATTCCCTGCATATTTTCAGACCACAATGCTCTGAAGCTAGAACTCAATCACAAGAGGAAATTTGGAAAGAATCCAAATACATGGAGACTAAACAGCATCCTTCTAAAGAATGAATGGGTCAACCAGGAAATTAAAGAAGAATTGAAAAAATTCATGGAAACAAATGATAATGAAAACACAATGGTTCAAAATCTGTGGGACACAACAAAGGCAGTTCTGAGAGGAAAATATATAGCAGTACAAGCCTTTCTCAAGAAACAAGAAAGGTCTCAGGTACACAACCTAACCCTACACCTAAAGGAGCTGGAGAAAGAACAAGAAAGAAACCCTAAACCCAGCAGGAGAAGAGAAATCATAAAGATCAGAGCAGAAATCAATGAAATAGAAACCAAAAAAACAATATAACAAATCAACGAAACTAGGAGCTGGTTCTTTGGCAGAATTAATAAGATTGATAAACCCCTGGCCAGACTTACCAAAAAGAAAAGAAGACCCAAATAAATAAAATCATGAATGAAAGAGGAGAGATCACAACTAACACCAAAGAAATACAGACAATTATAAGAACATACTATGAGCAACTCTATGCCAGCAAATTTGACAATCTGGAAGAAATGGATGCATTCCTAGAGACATATAAACTACCACAACTGAACCAGGAAGAAATAGAAAGCCTGAACAGACCCATAACCAGTAAGGAGATTGAAACAGTCATCAAAAATCTCCAAACAAACAAAAGCCCAGGGCCAGACGGTTTCCCAGGGGAATTCTACCAAACATTTAAAGAAGAACTAATTCCTATTCTCCTGAAACTGTTCCAAAAAATAGAAATGGAAGGAAAACTTCCAAACTCATTTTATGAGGCCAGCATCACCTTGATCCCAAAAACAGACAAGGATCCCATCAAAAAAGAGAACTACAGATCAATATCCTTGATGAACACAGATGCAAAAATTCTCACCAAAATACTAGCCAATAGGATTCAACAGTACATTAAAAGGATTATTTACCACGACCAAGTGGGATTTATTCCAGGGCTGCAAGGTTGGTTCAACATCCGCAAATCAATCAATGTGATACAACACATTAATAAAAGAAAGAACAAGAACCATATGATACTCTCAATAGATGCTGAAAAAGCATTTGACAAAGTACAGCATCCCTTCCTGATCAAAACTCTTCAAAGTGTAGGGATAGAGGGCACATACCTCAATATTATCAAAGCCTTCTATGAAAAACCCACCGCAAATATCATTCTCAATGGAGAAAAACTGAAAGCTTTTCCACTAAGGTCAGGAGCATGGCAGGGATGTCCATTATCACCTGCTATTCAACATAGTACCAGAAGTCCTAGCCTCAGCAATCAGACAACAAAAGGAAATTAAAGGCATCCATATCGGCAAAGAAGAAGTCAAACTATCACTCTTCGCAGATGATATGATACTATATGTGGAAAACCCAAAAGACTCCACTCCAAAACTGCTAGAACTTGTACAGGAATTCAGTAAAGTGTCAGGATATAAAATCAATGCACAGAAATCAGTTGCATTTCTCTACACCAACAGCAAGACAGAAGAAAGAGAAATTAAGGAGTCAATCCCATTTACAATTGCACCCAAAACTATAAGATTCCTAGGAATAAACCTAACCAAAGAGGCTAAGAATCTATACCCAGAAAACTATAAAGTACTCATGAAAGAAATTGAGGAAGACACCAAGAAATGGAAAAATGTTCCATGCTCCTGGATTGGAAAAATAAATATTGTGAAAATGTCTATGCTACCTAAAGCAATCTACACATTTAATGCAATTCCTATCAAAGTACCATCCATTTTTTTCAAAGAAATGGAACAAATAATCCTAAAATTTATATGGAACCAGAAAAGACCTCGAATAGCCAAAGGAATATTGAAGAAGAAAGCCAAAGTTGGTGGCATCACAATTCTGGACCTCAAGCTCTATTACAAAGCTGTCATCATCAAGACAGCATGGTACTGGCACAAAAACAGACGCATAGATCAATGGAACAGAATAGAGAGCCCAGAAATAGACCCTCAACTCTATGGTCAACTAATCTTTGACAAAGCAGGAAAGAACGTCCAATGGAACAAAGACAGCCTCTTCAATAAATGGTGTTGGGAAAATTGGACAGCCACATGCAGAAAAATGAAATTGGATCATTTCCTTACACCACACACGAAAATAGACTCAAAATGGATGAAGGACCTCAATGTGAGGAAGGAATCCATCAAAATCCTTGAGGAGAACACAGGCAGCAACCTCTTCGACCTCAGCCGCAGCAACATCTTCCTAGGAACATCGCCAAAGTCAAGGGAAGCAAGGGCAAAAATGAACTATTGGGATTTTATCAAGATCAAAAGCTTTTGCACAGCAAAGGAAACAGTTAACAAAACCAAAAGACAACTGACAGAATGGGAGAAGATATTTGCAAACGACATATCAGACAAAGGGCTAATATCCAAAATCTATAAAGAACTTAGCAAACTCAACACCCAAAGAACAAATAATCCAATCAAGAAATGGGCAGAGGACATGAACAGACATTTCTGCAAAGAAGACATTCAGATGGCCAACAGACACATGAAAAAGTGCTCCATATCACTCGGCATCAGGGAAATACAAATCAAAACCACAATGAGATACCACCTCACACCAGTCAGAATGGCTAAAATTAACAAGTCAGGAAATGACAGATGCTGGCGAGGATGCAGAGAAAGGGGAACCCTCCTACACTGTTGGTGGGAATGCAAGCTGGTGCAGCCACTCTGGAAAACAGCATGGAGGTTCCTCAAAATGTTGAAAATAGAACTACCCTATGACCCAGCAATTGTACTCCTGGGTATTTATCCTAAAGATACAAACGTAGTGATTCGAAGGGGCACGTGCACCCAAATGTTTATAGCAGCAATGTCTACAATAGCCAAACTATGGAAAGAACCTAGATGTCCATCAACAGATGAATGGATAAAGAAGATGTGGTATATATACACAATGGAATACTATGCAGCCATCAAAAGAAATGAAATCTTGCCATTTGCAACGACGTGGATGGAACTAGAGGGTATCATGCTTAGTGAAATTAGTCAGTCGGAGAAAGACAACTATCATGTGATCTCCCTGATATGAGGGAGAGAAGATGCAACATGGGGGTTTAAGGGGGTAGGAGAAGAGTAAATGAAACAAGATGGGATTGGGTGGGAGACAAACCATAAGTGACTCTTAATCTCACAAAACAAACTGAGGGTTGATGGGGGGAGGGGGGTTGGGGGGGTGGGGTTATGGACATTGGGGATGGTATGTGCTATGGTGAGTGCTGTGAAATGTGTAAACCTGGTGATTCACAGACCTGTACCCCTGGGGATAAAAATATATTATATGTTAAAAAAAATAATAAAATTTAAATTAAAAAAAAAATCCTTAACCACTGAGGTTTTTGCATTTCCTTTTCCTAACACCTCCTAGGAAGTTTTGCAAGAAGTGTGCCAGGCCAAGTAATACCAGTAAGGCGTAGATCACAGAAAATAGCTGGGGTTCCAAGCCAAGTGCTGCATCACAAATGCTATGTCTCCCGGCGCCTGGGTGGCTCAGTGGGTTAAGCCACTACCTTCGGCTCAGGTCCTGATCTCAGGGTCCTAGGATTGAGCCCCGCATCGGGCTCTCTGCTCAGCAGGGAGCCTGCTTCCTCCTCTCTGTCTGCCTGCCTCTCTGCCTGCTTGTGAACTCTCTCTGTCAAATTAAAAAAAAAAAAAATGCTATGTCTCATCTTGCTTTTTCTCGGAACCCCCTAATTCTGCTAATATCTGTAAATTATATTCCTTTTGTTAATATTTAGGATTCTTCTTTAGGGTCCTTTCTCAGCGTCAAGATTTGGGCCAATCACATCTTTGCAATTTCAAAAAAAAATTCAAACACCAGAGTGATTTGTGGTCATCAGCAAGAAACAAACATTATGCGTGCATGAGAGAAACTTGTGAGCTCCCAGTTGGAGACGAGACGTAGGTCAATGACACTGATGGGATAAATCACCTCACCTGATAAAACTTCCCGGTTAACTGGATCTATTCAGGAGGAATAGAGGCAAATCCAAACTGTGGGACGTTCCTGGGAGGCAACTAGCTGGGATGTTTCAAAAATGCCAGTGTCTTTAAAAAAAAAAAAAAAAAAAAAAAAAAATGGGACAAATTAAAATTAAAGGAAAAGGAGAGTAAAGAAGAATAAGAAGCATGGAAGTAAATGCCATTCATGATCCTTGTGGGCCTCTCCCAGTTCAGCTTGAGTATCCTCACAACATGGGGACTGTCTTCTCCCAGAGTTGGTGATTCAAGAGAGAGAGTGAAAGGCAGAAGTGGCAATATCTTTTAGGACCTAGCCTTGAAGGTCACCTACTGTCATTTCTATAATATCTTACTGGTTATACAGATCAGTACTATTGAATGTGGGAAGAAAATATAGAAGGGTATGAATACCATGGAATGAAGATCACTGACAGCTATCTTGTGATGGTGGTAGCCTGGTTACCACCAGTACCTAACTCACAGGGTTGTTGTGGGAAAGAAATGCATTAATACACGGAAAGGACTCCAGACCAATGCTCTGCATACAGTAAGTGCCTATAAATTTTAGCTTTTGGTATTATTGGCCCATAGGGTAGGTGTTTCCTTTTCTTCAACTCCATATCACTCTCACAACTTTTAAGGCATTAATTATCTTTCCATCTTTAACCTAGGAGGCCCCTCAGAATCACCTGTGGGATTTTCAGTTTAATATTGCTTTTTAAAGATTTTTTTTTTTTTTATTTGACAGAGAGATAGATCACAAGTAGGCAGAGAGGCAGTCAGAGAGAGAGGAGGAAGCAGGCTCCCCACTGAGCAGAGAGCCCGATGTAGGCCTCGATCCCAGGACTCTGGGACCATGACCCGAGCCGAAGGCAGAGGCTTTAACCCACTGAGCCACCCAGGCGCCCTAATATTGCTTTTTAAAACAAATTTAGTATCTTTTGTATATGTGTGTGTGTGTGTTTTCTTTTTTTTTTTTTTTTCTTAGAGAAGAAATCAGGGGAAAAGGAGAGAGAATCCCAGGAAGGCTTCATGCACACTTTGAAGCCTGATGGAGGGCTTGATCTCACGACCCTGAGATCATGACCTGAGTCAAAATTAAGAGTTGGGCACTTAACCAACTGAGCCACTCAGGTGCCCCTAAAACAATTTTTTAAAAATTGTTTTTAAATTTATACAAACAATATGCTTGTTCAGCTTTACAGGAATATGTATAACATATGCTTGTTCCCAATGACATAGAAACAGGAAGAATAAAAAGTATCACCCTTGTTCATACACTATCCTGTTTCCCTCCCTAGGAGTAACCACTATTCAGTTGATATTCTTCTGACCACTTTATCCTAATTTATAGGTGTGTTATACTAGTGTTCAATAATTGAAATTCTACTGTATATACGGGTGAGTGATTTAGAAATTGGTTTATCTTGGGAATGATGCATGTTATGTCAACGCATTTAGATGACAGTCTTTAGTCCCACCCCATTCCCCAAGAACTGACTTTTTTTTTTTCCCCCCCGAAGTGTTTGGGGCATGTTCTCATAATTTGCGATTTCGTATGGGATGGAATAATGGAGTAGTGACAAAGTTTGATCCCCAAATAGCTCAGTAGGCTTAACCTACTTTCAAATCAGAAAGGCAGTGTTGGGGAAAGTCCTTCAGCTCTGGATTCAAATGTTGGCTCTGATGCTTATTAGTGGAGCGACATTGGTCAAAGTTTCTTTTCTTTGTATTACTCTCTCTCTTTCAGTCTCCATATTTGTAAAGCCACCTCATGGAAATGTTAAATGAGGTCATCCATGATGTCAGGTGCCAGGCGGGCTCTTAGCCGGAGGTACTCAGTCTAGTTTAGCGACGTTTGCTGTCACGGCACAGAGTGCGGAACTTGCCACAAGAGGGCGCAAGTGAGCAGGTGTGAGTGCACAGCAGCCCTTGGGCTGTGCGGGCAAACAGAGGTTCCAGAGGCACCTTTGTATTAATTACAAATATCCCTGCAGGGTGTAAACACCATCCTCTCAGGAGACGGCAGAATAAAATTGTGTCATGAGTATAATGAGTGCTCCAGGGGGTGGCAACAACTCTGTTCTCCCTCTGGGGAGGTTGTCTTCTGGTTGCTATGGAATTTTCACCACCATTCTCCTCCCAAAAGCACCAAGTCAGAGCCATGTTGTGACCAAGAGCCTTGGTTTCAACACCTTTAAAATGGATGGCGTCATACTTTCCATTGCCTCCCCATCAAGTTAGCTAGAGAAATTTGGGCAGAGTTAGGGGCCACTTGCAAAAGTGTTTGAATGAACACAAACTAACATATTCATATTTTTTAAAGTATTATTTTTAGGGAGGAGGGGCAGAGGGAGAGAGAATCTTAAGCAAGTTCCACGCCCAGTGCAGAGCCTGACACAGGGGTCTATCTTAGGACCCTGAGATCATGACCTGAGCCGAAGGTAGAGGCTTAACCCACTGAGCCATCCAGGTGCCCCCAAAAGTATATTTTTAAACTGGTTAATCATGCGGTGCCTGGGTGGCTCAGTCAGTTAAGCTTCTGACTCTTGATTTTGGCTCAGATCATGATCTTAGGGTAGTGAGATCCAGCCTGTGTTGGGTCCATAATCAAAGGAGCGAGACTGATACAAAGCGAAGGTCAAGCAAAGCTTTATTTTCGCGCCAAGCATCGAGAATCAAACGGACCAGCCGGGGCCGCTCCTTGCAAGGAGGCGACCTCTCTCTGCCTTACAGACTAGCTTTTAAGGGTAAAGGCCATGTGGTTGGGCCTGGCCGCGCACAGGTGGTCAATGAGATTGTAACAGAGAAAGCTGCACAGTCGTGCTAGGTCACACATAAGTGACCAACTGAATTACAGTTTACCCTGTAGTAGATATTTGAACTAGCCTATCACCTTGGTCAGAATTGGCACCCAAAAGGCGCCCAAAGGGCAGGGTCCATACTCCTTGGTAGCTAGGGAGACAGTATGCGCCCCCACTGATTGGATACCTCCACCTGGCCTGACCCACCCTTGGGTTGGGTTTTTGGGCTTTGTTTGGGCTTTGTTACCTGGGACTGGTTTCCGGGACTTGTTTTTAAGTTAGTCCCCTGGGTGGGGGGGACAGGGACAGTTTAAGTTTTACTGTATAAACAACAAAGTCACTGTTTAACCAGATGGAATCGCTCTGGCTAAATAGGTTCTTACACCTGCATGGCTCCTCACTGAGCCGGGAGTCTGCTGAAATTCTGTCCCTCTCTCTTGCCCCTCCCCCTACTCGTGTGAGCACTCTCTCTAAATAAATAAATGAATAAATAAATCCTTAAAGAAAATAAAGCTGGCTAATCATGACATACCAAATCTTTTCTCATTCAGCCCTCAGAACAATCCCATGCAGGGGATACTATCATTATCCCTCCTTGATGATTGAGAGAATAGGAGTCACAGAGAAGGCTAGCAACTTTCCCAACATCACACAGCACAGCTAGGAAGCTGTAGAGGCAAGTTTCAAAGTCGTGTTTGTCCGAACTCCACAGCTCTTACATCTAACCACTGCACATACAGCCTTTTTGCTTGAGGTCAAGACTCTTGGACTCAGAGTCAGAAGTCGTGGTTAAATCGCAGCTCTTTCACTGCTGGGTAAATTTGCTGTGGGCAAGGCTCAGCAGTTTTTTTTCTGTTTTTCCATGAAAAATCGGGGTCTGGAGAGAGTGTGACTCTTCACTCCACTAATATCCCTCTCCTGGAGTTGTATAGGTAGCACATGTGACACGGGTGTGAACGTGCTTTGCAAATTGTAAACATGCGGAGGAGGTATGCTGACGAAGTTGAGGATGCTGATGGTGGTGAGGAAACCATTAGGGGCTGCAGGGTCTCACTGAATTTATGGGTTGGTCTGCTTCCTTCTCCTTTCTTACTCTTAGTCCCATGACTGTACTCATTCACCAAATATCGAGTGCCCACTATGGGACACCCTCTGTCCTGGGCACTGGGGATTCAACAGTCAGACAACAGAGTAGGCACAAGTCCTTACCCTCAAAAAGCTTCCATTCTGGTGGAGGGAGGCAGAGGAGATAGCTCGCACCTGTAATGTGTCAGAGCATGAGTGCTTTGGGGCAAAAGTAAGCAGGAAAGTTTAGGGAGAGGACCCAGGCTGGGAACAAGGTACGGATGTAACTTGAGTGTTGAGGAAACGGGCTACAGGAATCAGCAAGAGACCGTCGTCATCCTTTTAAGAACACAGCTCTGTTGTGTTAAGTATGTTCACTCTGTCATGCAACAGATCTTTAGAACTTTTTCATCTTGCAAAATCGAAACTCTGTACCAGAAAAACACTGATTCCCCCTGGACCTCCCCACACCCTTTCTACTCTCTGTTTTCATGAGTTTGACTACTTTAGGTATTTCATATGAGTGGAATGATATACAATTTGCCCTTTTGTAACTGGCTGGTTTCACTTCGCATAATGTCCTCAAAGTTCATTCATCCATGTTGTGGCATGTATCAAAACTTCCTTCCTTTTTTTTTTTTAAAGATTTAATTTATTTATTTATTTGACAGAGAGATCACAAGTAGGCAGAGAGAGGGGGAAGCAGGCTCCCCACCTAGCAGGGAGCCTGATGTGGGGCTTGATCCCAGGACCCTGGGATCATGACCTGAGCCGAAGGCAGAAGCCTTAACCCACTGAGCCACCCACGCACCCCTGAACTCATATTTTCTTTATCCAGTCTTCTGTTGATGGATATTTGGGTTGCTTCTGCCTCTTGGCTATGGCAGATATGCTGCAATGAACATGAATGTGCAATATCTCTTTGAGATCCTGCTTTGAATGCTTTTGGATGTGTACTCAGAAGTGGATTTGCTGGATCAGATGGTAGTTCTGTTTTTAATTATTTAAGGAACTGTTTTTCCATGATGGCTGCACCAATTTACATCCCCACCAACATTGCCCAAGGGCTTCAATTTCTCTACAACCCGTCCAATACTTGGCTATTTTCTGTTGTTTTGATAGTGGCAATCTTTTTTTTTTTTTTTAAAGATTTTTATTTATTTATTTGACAGACAGAGATCACAAGTAGGCAGAGAGGCAGGCAGAGAGAGAGGAGGAAGCAGGCCCCCTGCTGAGCAGAGAGCCCGATGTGGGGCTCGATCCCAGGACCCTGGGATCATGACCTGAGCCGAAGGCAGAGGCTTTAACCCGCTGAGCCACCAGGCGCCCATGATAGTGACAATCTTAATAGATATGACGAGATAGCTCATTGTGGTTTTGAATTGCATTTCTCTTATGACTAATGATGTTGAGCATCTTTTTATGTACTTTTTGGCCATCCGTATGTCTTCTCTGGAGAAATGTCTATTCAAGTCCTTTGGCCATTTTAAAATCTAGTTATTTTTGTTGTTTGTTGTTGGGTTGTAGAAATTTTTTTTTTTAAGGATTTTTTTTAAGGTTTTATTTATTCATTTAACAGAGAGGGAGAATACAAGCAGGGAGAGCAGCAGGCAGAGTGGGAGGGAGAAGCAAGCTCTCTGCTGAGCCCGGAGCCAGATATGGGACTCGATCCCAGGACCCTGGGATCACAACCTGAGCTGAAGGCAGCCGCTTAACAAACTGAACCACCCAGGCATCCCAAGGGTTGTAGAAATTCTTTATATATTCTGGATATTAACTCTTTATCAGATATATAGTTTGCAAATATTTCCCCCCATTCCTTAGGTTGGCTTTTCTACTCATTGTTCATTTTATTTAATAGACCTCTCCCACCCAACCTGACCTGATTACCTCCGAGGTCACTGGCAGTGTCTTTTTACTTACCATCCCATTCCCCCAAGTCTAGCTGTGGGAGGATATCATGGAGAGGACATGGACATTAGTTGGCCCTTGAGCTGGCCCTGCACAATGCTGGCTTCTCACCCTCTCTTCTGTCTTTGGTATGTACATTCTGCCTACTGTTTCCACAGTTGGAGCTGCTTTTAAGAATGCAAACTTGAGAGAGTAAGGTGTTGTTGAAAATATCTGGACTTGATACATGACTAAACCCCATTAAGGCTTCTATATAAACTTTTAAGATTCTAGAAGACAGGTATAGGGATCTACTTGTCTTGCAACTGCCCATGACAAGCCTTGTATATGTTTCCTTGCTTATTAAACCTGCCACCTATCAGTCTGATGTGGTCTCTTTCTTTGCCCTCCTTGTACAGGGCCGATTTCAAATTACACATGGGAAGCTCCTGAATTTGCAAACCAACACTAGCACCGTGCCTGGTTCCCACCAGTCTTCCCCAAATGTTTCCTGGAGGAAATAAGGAGGGGCTGAATAAATTCTAGAAGAGAACTGAGAGAGGTATTGGAGGAACATCCTATGGGTTCCTGCCCCAAACCAGCAGTATCCAATGGAAGTATAATAGGAGACACACAATTTTAAAGTTTCTAGTAGCTGTATTTTAGAAAAGGAGAAAATAACTGTAATAATATATTTTATTTAACTATCTGTATCCAAAATATTATCATTTTAACATGCAATCATTTTAAAACTTCTTCTTCTAAAAAAATATTTTATTTATTCATTAGAGAGAGCACAAGCAGAGAGAGCAGCAGAGGGAGAAGCAGGCTCCCCGCTGAGAAGGGAGCTTGATCTAGGACCCGGAGGTCATGACCAGAGCTGAAGGTAGTTGTTCAACTGACTGAGCCAGCCAGGTACCCCCATTTTAAAACTTCTTAATGAGTTTGAAAAATGTGTTGTGGATTTTTTTTAATCTGTCTTTTTTTTTTTTTAAGATTTTATTTATTTATTAGACAGAGATCACAAGTAGGCAGAAAGGCAGGCAGAGAGAGAGGGGGAAGCAGGCTCCCCGCTGAACATAGAGCCCGATGTGGGGCTTGATCCCAGGACCCTGAGATCATGACCTGAGCTGAAGGCAGAGGCTTTAACCCACTGAGCCACCCAGGCACCCCCCCCTTTTTTTTTTTTAAGATTTTATGTATTTAAAATACAGCGAGAGAGGGAACACAGCAAGAAGGAGTGGGAGAGGGAGAAGCAGGCTCCCTGCAGAGCAGAGAGCCCAAAGCAGGGCTCCATTCCAGGACCCTGAGCCAAAGGCAGACGTTTAACGACTGAGCCACCCAGGTGCCCCTAATCCTATGTCTTTAAAACATCTCAGTACATTGGTGTCACAATTTCAAGTGCTGCATAACCGCATGTGGCTAGTGGCCAATGTTTTGGAGAGTGCAACCCTAGCCTGTGGCCCTTGGGAACTTTTGGGTGTCGGCATTTGGCAGCCAGTGGGAGCTTGGGAAGGTTTCCTGGATGGAAGGAAACAATGAACGCAGACCTGGGACCATGAATAGAGGTCTCCAATGCCAACAGGTGTACTAACCCAGCACTTGCAGGAACTTGGCTAGATTCCAGGAAAGCGATCTCCCCTCCAGGCAGGAAGTCCGGACACGCAGCCTAGCTACCTGCTGCCCCAGCCAGGATTGTCGGTGTGCCTCGCAGGCAAGCAGACGCAGCAGCGGCCAGAGCTCCAGGCTCTGGGGACGTGAAAGCCGACTGGAGGTAGGGCAGGTTCGCCAGGTCTCGGGGCCAGCTCTGGGACTGTCTTCCCAGGTATCTACCAAGATTCAGCGGCTTTGGCAGAGCCTCCTCCCTGGCTCCGAGAGAGGGGGATCAGTGGGTAGAACCAGGCGCTCCAGCAGGGTTTGTCCCCAACTTGGGGTGACTGGGTTGTGGCCCTGTGGTGGGGGGAGCGAGCCGGGATGGGGTATAAGAAATGGCCTGGGCCTGGAATCTCAGAATGGGAGGATCCAGACCTCAGCACAGAGCTGACCCATTGTGTTAAGAAAGCCTCTTAAGAGTGCGCACAATCCGCCGCCCTGTGTAGGGGAAAAAAATAATTGCACCCAATTATCTGGCACTCACGGAACCGTGCTGGGCTGCCAAGTCATGATTCAGAGCTCGCTTTGGAATTGCACTGTTATGCACTCTGCACCTCTGGGCAAGTTACTTACCCTCTCTGGGCTTCCGTGTTCTCCTCCGTAAAAAGGGACTCAAAATAAGACCCCTTTTCTAGTGTTTCTGTGAGCCTTGTGTGTGCTGGGGACACAAGAAGCACTTCTTGAATGTTAGATATCCATTTTTTTCCCCAAGACAGTCTCCTGAGATAGTGCCTCCCAGTTCCCTTTTACCCATGAAGAGATTTGGGCTCAGAGAGGTTAAGTAACTTGTCTGCAGCAATTAGATGGAAACAGCGGAATTTGAATCCAAGAAGTGGAGCTCCAGAGACAGGGCTTAACGTCTAATCCAGGTCCCACTATTTCCTAGAAGGTTGAAGGGAGGTGGGGGAAAGCTGCTTCTGAGACCCCTTGTCCTTATCTGTGCAATGGGTACAATGATGTAATTGTGAGGGGTTATTGTGAGGATTAACTGAGTTAGCACACATAAGTGTATCCTACTAGAGTGCCACAAGGGTAGGATCCTTCTGTTTTGTTTGCACATCTAGCCCCAGTGCTTGGCACACAGTATATGCTCAGTAAACACTTGATGAGTGGATGAGAAGCACATATTAGTTGTTATTCTTACAACAATCCCTGCTAGCTCCATACTACTGATGAGGAGACTGAGGTTCAGGGAGGTTAGGTAACTTGCTGGATGTTACCTGGGTGCCTGGTAGAGGAGTCAGCATCTGAACCCGGGTCTGTTGATCATAAAGTCTGTGTGTTCTTGACATTCAAGTTCCATCATCCCCTAGTAGAGTGAATATGGCAAGTTATTGCTCTTCTGGGTCTCAGTTTCCTTATCTAGAAAATGGGGACAATAATGATCACTACCCCACATGGTTTTCTTCTGGATCAAATAAACCTAAAACACTCAGAACAGTGCCTGGGACTTAGCAGATGCTCAGCAAACACTCGCTGCAGTGAATGCTGTGACTTTCCCTGCAAGAGTAAAGTGGATGGAATAGCAGTCATGTTCATTTACAGGTGGCAGAGGGGAGAGTGGAAGTGGCAGGGGAGGGAGGAGGAGACCAAGGAGCTTACTTGCCTTCTGTGTAGTTCACAGAGCCAGGCCCCTATTTGCTATCTAGAACATTCCTGAGAAACTCCCTACACTCAGTGCAGAGGGAGGAGTGTCACCTGGTATCCGAGTCTCCATCTAGTATCAAAGAGGCCGTTACTGGGAGGCTTTTGTTGTATAAAGAAGGCCCAAGGCCCTCTGCTTCAGTGCATTACCCACTGCAGCTGATGAGGCCTTTGGGAGGAGGGTTTCAGGTGGCAGGGACAGTTACATAGTAGTTATTCTGGCTAGACCTGGATTCAGATTATTGTCTTGGAGTAATTCCCAGCTCCGGGACTTTTACAGGTTGCTTTCTCAGCTTCAGTTCCCTGATCTGCAGGAGGGGCTCAATATGTAAAAATACGGTATAGTTTCTAGAAGTGGGGAAATGGAGGGGCAGAAAAATTTTCCTAGGGACGCCTGGGTGGCTCAGTTGGTTGGGCTGCTGCCTTCGGCTCAGGTCATGATCCCAGCATCCTGGGATCGAGTCCTGCATCGGGCTCCTTGTTCTGTGGGGAGCCTGCTTCTCCCTCTGCCTCTGCCTGCCACTCTGTCTGCCTGTGTTCGTTCTCTCTCCCTCTCTCTCTCTGACAAATAAATAAATAAAATCTTTAAAAAAAAAAAAGAAAAAGAAAAAGAAAAATTTTCCTAGAGGAAATTGCTGAGGTGCTGATTTCCTTGTCTTGTCAATGGGAATTGGGAGATATTATCCAAAGTTTGTGACACACTATATCATTCACAGCAGTGGTTCTCAACTGGGGGTGATTTTACCTCCCAGAGGATACTTGTCCATTCCTGGACTTATTTTTGGTTGCCCACAGCTTGTGGGGTTGGTGATGGGGAATGTCCTACTGGTACCTAATGGAGGGAAGCTGGGGACACTGCTAAACATCCTCTAATACTCAAGAGAGCCCCCACAACACAGCGTATCTCACCCAAAATGTCAATAGTGCTGAGGTTGAGGGACCCTGACTTATACTTACATGAGAATTATTGATTTGTCTTTTTGCAGTCAAATGCTCTACCACTGAGCTATACCCCCCCTTTTTAAAAAATATTTTATTTATTTATTTGACAGAGAGAGATCACAGGGAGAGAGGCAGGCAGAGAGAGAGGGGGAAGCAGGCTCCCTAGTGAGCAGAGAGCCCCATGCAGGACCCGATCCCAGGACCCTGAGATCATGACCTGAGCTGAAGGCAGAGGCTCAACCCACTGAGCCACCCAGGCGCCCCTGCCTGGCTTGTCCTTTTGCTTTGGACTCTGAGTTGGCTAGGCTCCGTACTGATTGATGGGCAGGATTTTGTAATCCAGGCATTCCACAAGTCGCCCCAGGGATGACAGTTCTGGGAGCTATTAAACCCAGTGGAGGTAGAGTATATTGTCCCCATTTTGTAGATGAGGGTAGGGAAAATTGAGGTTCAAAAGGATAGAATCATAGAGCCTCAGACGGGTAGAGTTGTAGAGCACTAAAGTAAGGACCCAAGTCAGCTTGCTGTGAAATGTGGGCTGGTTCCACGCTGCCTGTCCTTTATCTCTGGAAGGGCCCCGCGGTCATAATCATGGAGTTAATTTATAAAGTCTGAATGTTGTCCCCCGGGCTGTTCCTGCTTGAGGATGTCTAGTGGAGCATAATGTTGTGGAAGAATGCTTTGGTGAATACAGGAAAAGATGGACTCTTTTCACTCCACCTTACTCTCCGGGATTAAAAAAAAAAAAAAATCAACCTGATTACTTCCTTATGGTAGTAAGGAAGAGATAAAATAACCTTTAGTAAGGACTTTGTTCTTTTTAGTGTGCTGATGTGAAACGAACATTGTTGGGAGGGCGGCGCTGGGGTTCAGGAAGAAACTACACAGTTTGGGCTCCCAGGCAGGGTGTCTTTACACACGTAGCACGCAGAGGCCATGGCACAATCATGACGTTGGGGATCAAGGACTGATCTGCATTTTAAGTGGGTGTGACCCGGGTTATTTATTGGCTGATGAGGGGAGAGAAGCTGGATGGCCAGTCCCAGTAGGGTGACTAAGAGAGCAAGCAGGGCTGTGTCTCAGGCACAAGACAATGGGCTTTATGGGTTAGTATTAAAAAAAAAAAAAAAAGAGGACTTGTGTGTCTACAGAGTGGAGAGGGAACGCTGGAACAGAGGCAGGTAAGAAAGGGTTTTGTATTTTGTTTTTTAAGAGCTTATTTATTTATTTATTTGAAAGAGAGAGAGAGTGTCCAAGTGAGGGGAGAAAGAGAGAGAATCCCAAGCAGACTCCGCGTTGAGCATGAAGCCAATGCAGGGCTCAATCCTGAGACCCTGAAATCATGACTTGAGCCGAAACCAAGAGTTGGAGGCTTAATTGACTGAGCCACCCAGGCACCCCAAGATACGGTGTTTTGAAGGTGGTGTGGGGGTCCCAGAAATGATAGAGAACCCTTCGGGATGTGCCCTGGGAGAAGGCAGAAACAGGCTGTCCTGTTGCTTATCACCAGGTGCCAGGTCCAGAATAAATGTACAATTTCCTGTTAGAGGCAAGAATGACTATGGGGAAATGGGAAGCAAGGGAGTGTGTCGGTGAGAAAGCTCCGGAGCTGTCTTCCTGAATCAAAATCTGGGCTTCTCCAGGTCCTCCTGTGCCACTGTGGGTGAGTTATTGTTACCTTGCAGGGCTCAGTTTGCTTGTTTGTAGAATGGGTAGAGTGCTAAGGACTGCCACCTCCTCTTGATGTAGCAGGGTTAGTAAGAAAGTAGGGTGCACGGTAAGCCACTCAAGAAATGTTCGTTCTAACTCCCCCTCTTCCTCTTTGCCCTTCTCTTCTTCCTCTGATAACAATGAAGATGATGTCCATGATCCAAGTTCAGTCAGAGATGCATGGGTTAGAATCGCATCGGCTTCTATTTAGTTGTGTGATGTTGGACAAATTACTTAACTCTGGGCTCCAATGTAACCGTCATAAAGTGGGGATAATAATACTAATAATACCTCTCCATAAAGTTGTTGGGGGATATGATTACTAATGCATGTGAGGGGCACAGCATAGTGCCTGGAACTTAGGAAGGTACTCAATAAAGTGGCGCTGTCTTTGTGCCTATTGATACTGTTGTTGTCTGACTAGTTCCCTTCTGCCCTGGAGAGGGAAAGAAGAGCTCAGTGGATATGGATGTTGAGGAAGTAGGGTTAATAATCACGTTTTGCCAGGCAGGGTCCTCTCCCCAGGGGGAAGGGTCAGGATGAAGGTATATACTTCTTTCTAGAAGTTCAGTGAATCACTTCATGGTTTATGTTTGCCAGGAGTTCCCAGAATGGAGTGCCGTGAGATTGGATTATATTACTGCTCAGGCTATTTTCAGCCACCTCAGGTTGAAATGTTCCCAGAGATAAACCCAGGTTGATGCAACGCTAATCATCGGTAGGGTCATGTCTGGAAAGAACATTCCTTACTTATAAGAAAAGAAGTAAGGGGCTGGGTAAGTTTTCTGTATTTTTACAAATGCCAGAAGAAGCAAGTTCCGTTTTCTATGGCATTTGAACCAGGGTGGGTAGCATTTAAGAGAAGAGCAGAAAGTCCTATTTCTATAAATTCACAGGGAGACTTGGAAGTCCAGAGTTGCCGTTCCCAGTCTTTCATTTGTTAGCACCCCCAATAAATGAAAAATTGTGGCTCTCCAAAGGAGAGGTGGAATTTTCTCCTGTGGCAGAGACTTGACTTACAAATTTTATGATCAGAGGAAAGCCCTTAGCAGGAGAGGAGGTAGGTGGAAATCCCAGGAAAACGGTTTAATTTGCCCTGCTGGAACTGTCATTCCTGGGATGACTCATGAAATGCCTGAATTGAAGGGTTCTCTCTGCCAGTCACTGTGGAACCGAGCCAAATTGGAAGAAAAACACATATCAGTAACCTTTAGCCTGTTCCCCAATATATAATGTTTGTTTAAATAGGCATTATAAGGACGAGTATAAGGATCTGAATTAGTCTGGTTAAGAACTAAGTTTCTAGGGGCGCCTGGGTGGCTCAGTCAGTTAAGCATCTGCCTTCAGCTCAGGTCATGATCTCAGGGTCCTGGGATTGAGCCCTGCATCGGGCTCTCTGCTCAGCGGAGAGTCTGCTTCTCCTCTCCCTCTGCCTGCCACTCTGCCTACTTGTGCTCTCTCTCTCTCTGTCAAATAAATAAATTAAAAAAGAAATTTTTTTTTTTAAAGAACTAACTTTCTAGTCCTAGAGGTGGATCCAGAAGGGGGTTCTTTTTCTTCTCAAAGAGAGAGGCTTGCCACAGACCCTGGGTGTGGATAGAGCTCACCCTGGCTTTACTCTCCTCTCCTGCCTTTCTGAGACCCAGTGGAAGAGAAAGCAGTAGGGGATCCTAGCCACAGTGGATATTAAGGTTTATCATTTTTCACTGCTCCTGGCAGGAGTCTGAGCACATGGATGGTGGCGAAGGGGATTAGGAGGGGTTTCCACAGCCTACAGGTCTCCCGGAAGTGAGGTCCTTCCTTGGATTTCAGAGGAGGCCACTGCTTCTAGCAGCTCTCCATGGCGACAAGAGCTATTACATATCTTGTGTTGTCTCTGGCTCTCCCAGAGAGGGGTCCTTGTTCTTCTGGGACAGATTGGAGCAGGCCAGCCATGCAAGAAGATACTGAACTGCCAACGTGCAAGCAACCCACCACTTTTCCTTCCCACCTCCCTCCACCTGCTTTAACCAGCTGCTTTGTAGTGATTCTTAAACCTTGGGGTACAAAAGAATCTCTTGGAAACCTGATAAAAAGGCAAATTACCAGGTCTCATCCTAGATCCACTAAATAAAAACTTGTGGGAATGGGCCCTGAGCTCAAGTGATCTTTCCAGGACTGGCGGGTTCCCAGGACATGGAACTTCCAGTGCTAAAACCAGGTCAGTTCTGGGGATATTAGGACTGATTGGTCATCTGATGATCCACAGGCCCCCGTCTCCAGCAAGCTCCCAGGTGAGTCTTGTGGGCTCCTCAGCTTGATGTGCACTCATCAGGGAAGCTTTATTATTTTTTTTTAAAGAGTTATTTATTTGAGAGAGAAAGAGAGGAAGGGAGGGGCAAAGGGAGAGGGAAAGAGAGAGAGAGAGAGTCTGAGATCATAACCTGAGCTGAGATCAAGAGTCAGACGCTTAACTGACTGAGCCACCCAGCACCCTTGATCAGCAAAGCTTTAAATTTTGGAGTTTCTGGGGTACCTTGGTGACTCGGTCTGCCTTTGGCTCAGATCATGATCCCTGGGTCCTGGGATCCAGCGCTGCATCGGGCTCCCTGCTCACTGGGGAGTCTGCTTCCCCCTCCCCCTCTGTACCTTCCTGCCACCCTCCCTGCTTGAGCCCTCCGTCTCGCTCTGTACTCTCTCTCTCAAATAAATAAAATCTTTAAAAAATAAATATTGGAGTTCCTTTAGGATTTATTCTTCCCTAGACTTGCACAAATATGACAGCCTCATGGCCACTTACTGCTATTTACATTAAAATTAATTAAAATTTAAAAAATTAATTAAAATTAGGGGCCTCTGGTGGCTCAGTTGGTTAAGCATCTGTCCTGGGCTCAGGTCGTGATCCCAGGGTCCTGGGATTGAGCCTCACATGGGGCTCCTTGCTTGGCGAGGAGCCTGCTTCTCTCTCTCCCTCTGCCCGTAGCGTCTCTCTTGATCTCTGCCTGGGTCTCTCCCTCTGTCTGGGCGTGCTCTCTCTCTCTTTCTCTCTCTGTCAAATAAATAAGCAAAATCTGTAAAAAAAAAAAAAATTAAATTAGGGGTGCCTGGGTGGCTCAGTGGGTTAAGCCTCTGCCTTCGGCTCAGGTCACGATCTCAAGGTTCTGGGATCGAGTCCCACGTCGGGCTCTCTGCTCAGCTGGGAGCCTGCTTCCCCCTCTCTGCCTGCCTCTCTGCCTACTTGTGATCTCTCTCTCTCTGTCAAGTAAATAAATAAAATCTTTAAAAAATTTTAAATTAATTGGGGTGCCTGGGTGGCTCAGTCAGTTAAGTGTCTGCCTTTGCCTCAGGTCATGATCCCAGGCTCCTGGGATCAAGCCTCACATAGGGCTCCCACTCGGTGGGAAGCCTGCTTCTCCCTCTTCCACTCCCCTGCTTGTGTTCCCTCTCTCGCTGTGTCTCTCTCTGTCAAATGAATAAATAAAATCTTTTTAAAAAATTAAAAAAAATAAATTAACTAAAATTAAACAAAATTAAAATCCAGTTTCTCCCTTGCACTAGCCACATTTTAAGTACTTGGTATATACATGTGGCTCGTGGCTGCTGTATTGGACAGCATTGTATAGGATGATTATATCATGGTAAAAAGTTCTGTCAGCGTTGCCTTAGATGATCTCTAGAATGGGCTTTTTCAACCTCACCACTATCAACATTTTGGGTCAGATAATTTTATTTTGGGGACTGTTCTGTACATTGTAAGATGTTTAGCATATCCCCGGCTTCCTCCACCTATTAGATGCCAATATCACACACCTCACCCCAAGTTGTGACAACAAGAAAGGCTTCCAGAGGTTGTGAAATGTGGTATCTGAAGGCAAAATTGCACTGATTAAGAATCAATGCCCAAGGGGCACCTGGGTGGCTCAGTGGGTTAGGGCCTCTGCCTTCGGCTCAGGTCATGATCCCAGGGTCCTGGGATCGGGCCCCGCATCGGGCTCTCTGCTCAGCGGGGAGCCTGCTTCCCCCTCTCTCTCTGTCTGTCTCTCTGCCTACTTGTAATCTCTGTCAAATAAATTAAAAAAAAAATTTTTTTTTCAAAAAAAAAAAAAAAAAAAGAATCAATGCCCAAGACACATGGCTTCTACCAATCTCTTTCTGAAAGAAGGAAAGCCAGCCACACACCCTGCACTTCAGAGAAGAGCATTGGTACCTGAATGCAGATGTCATCCTGCAATTCCCTTGCATCGGTCTGCTTTACATTGAAGGCCTGTGGGCCTCACTTACTTTGGGGACAGTCTTATATACAAGAAAGTCTTGTTACAAAATGTCATTTCCATTCCACTTGGCTGGAATGGAAGAGCGTGCAACTCTTGATCTCGGGGTCCTGAGTTTGAGCCCCACATTGGGTGTAGAGGTTCCTCAAATATTATTTTATTTATTTTTATTTTTATTTTTTTTTTAAAGATTTTATTTATTTATTTGACAGAGAGAGATCACAAGTAGGCAGAGAGGCAGGCAGAGAGAGGAGGAAGCAGGCTCCCTGCTAAGCAGAGAGCCCGATGCGGGGCTCGATCCCAGGACCCTGAGATCATGACCTGAGCCGAAGGCAGAGGCTTTAACCCACTGAGCCACCCAGGCGCCCCTCAAATATTATTTTAAATAAAATATTTAAAGTTTTATATATTTTAAGATTTTTAAATTAATTAAAGTATTCTTAAAATTAAATATTTTTAAATAAAAACTTAATTTTTTTACAATGTCATTTGGATGGAGAGGGCTTTTGGTTTCAGTAAAGTGTGAGACTGCTGGAAGGAATCTGGGGAGTCCTGGGAAAGTCCAGAGACTTCTCACCAAGAATGGATTGTAGTAGAAAAAGAGGTATCTTAGCTAGGGTAATGAGATTTGAGAGCCTTCAAAGCATCTATATCAATAAAAGAGTGATCCCATCCTAGCTTTTACTTGAATTTTCCTCTGAAGTTTAATTGGTGACATTTGTCAGTTCTATCATCCCAAGTATCCCAAATTATTTAAAAACAATATTAGAGTCATCTTAATTTGATTATAGAAAGCACTTGTGACCTTCACAGTAACCGCAGTACATTAGACCATTCTCTGCGTGGATTTTTGCCATGTCTAGGTGATGCCCCTCATGAGTTTAAAGTTCATGTTCATTTTCCAGCCTCTGACTCTATCTCACATGTTCAGCAAGCTAAAAATCTTACATTCTTTTAATATATATATATATATATATTTTAAAGATTTTATTTATTTATTTGACAAAGACAGTGACATAGGGAAAGAGGGAAAACAAGCAGGGGGAGTGGGAAAAGGAGAAGCAGACTTCCCACTGAGCAGGGAGCCTGATGTGGGGCTCGATCCCAGGACCCTGGGATCATGACCTGAGCCAAAGACAGATGCTTAAGGACTGAGCCACCCAGGCGCCCCTAAAAAATATATATATATATTTTAAATTAAAAATTAAAAAAAATATATATGTATATATATATATATTTTAATTCATTTTAGAGGCAGGGAAGGGGAAGAGGCAGAGGAAGAAGAGAGAATCTTGAGCAGACTTATGCCCACTGTGGAGCCTGGCATGGGGGGCCCCAGTCCCACGACTCCAAGATTATGACCTGAGCTGAAACCAAGAGTCTGGCGCATAACTAACTGAGCCACCCAAGTGTCCTTCTACTTGCATTCATAAAATATAATTACCTTCCTTTGGAAATTAAGCAAATGTCTTAAAAATTAAGTAAATTCTTTTATGAAGGGGAAATATAAATAAAGAACAGGAATATATATCCGTTTAGCTCTATTTATATTTTTCCCTCCTATTCATAGTTTTGATATTGGTCTTTTGCAAACATAGACCTTGTTTTCTGAAGGATCCAAACGTATAGCTGCTTTTTGTTTGTTTGTTTGCTTTTTTATTTAATTTAAAAAATTTTTTATAAACATATAATGTATTTTTATCCCCAGGGGTACAGGTCTGTGAATCGCCAGGTTCACGCACTTCACAGCACTCACCACAGCACATACCCTCCCCAATGTCCATAACCCCACCTCCCTCTCCCTCCCCACCCCGCCCCCCAGCAACCCTCACTTTGTTTTGTGAGATTAAGAGTCACTTATGGTTTGTCGGTACCATACTGTCTTGATGATGACAGCTTTGTAATAGAGCTTTAAGTCCGGAATTGTGATGCCACCAAATTTGCTTTCTTTTTCAATATTCCTTTGGCTATTTGAGGTCTTTTCTGGTTCCGTATAAATTTTAGGATTATTTGTTCCATTTCTTTGAAAAAAAAAATAGGTGGGATTTTGATAGGGATTGCTGTTTGTTTTTTTTCCCCCCAAATGTATGGTTATGACTATACCTGGGTCAAAGGTGGATACAGTCTCTGAGAAGTCCCGTGGGGCATGAACTAATGCTTAGTTACCGGAGGGTTTTATGAAATGGGTGATTGAAGGTTTTGCCCTCACACTTTTTAAGATACTATTTAAATTGCCTTTATTTCCTTGTTCTAAACATTACACACAGCAGATAAAAGATTCTAAAGCATTTGTTTGTAGTGGTGTGGGTGGTGACAGCCAAAGTAATTATTAAGCTAACATGGTAACAAAGAACATAAACAAAATGTAGGTTTCTGCTGAAATGTGGGTTTGTTTAGGATAGCTTCCTGCCCGGTAACTGCTCAGGGATGGGCGGTGGCCTCACTCCTTGTGTTGGAATTGTCTTTGCAAGGTCAGGTGCCTGAGAAAGAAATGAAGGCTTCCAGAACTGCGATTATGAAAACTTGCTTGAAATGAGAAGCCTGGGAATGGACCATTTCTTCTTTTAAAATTCTTTTCTCTTCCCTTTCAGGCATTCTTAGAATTATAGACTGGTATTTTGTGTGCATATGTTGGGGGAAGGGGATGAGATGCAATTATATTATTGTGTAATGTCTGTTGTATCCCAGGATTTAGTCTTCTGTGTTCCACCTTCATGATTTTTGCCCCTTTTCTTACCATGCGTACTAATATTTATCTTTTTTTTTTTACCTAACAGATTTATTTTATTTTTAATTTATTTTTTATTTTTAAATATTTTAGTTATTTATTTGACAGAGAGACAAATCCCAAGTAGGTAGAGAGGCAGGCAGAGAGAGGGGGGAAGCAGGTTCCCTGCTGAGTAGAGAGCCCCAGGCGGGGCTCGATCCCAGAACCCTGAGATCATGACCCGAGCCGAAGGCAGAGGCTTAACCCTCTGAGCCACCCAGGCGCCCCCCAAACCCTCAGTTTATAAATGGGATATGTTTGTGCCAAAAATTGGACCCAGGCATGAGAAATGCTATCTGTGTGAACCCTCCCACCAGCCCCCTTACCCAGAGTAGTCCAGTTGATCCCAGTGTAGGTTTGTTTTGCCTTTCATTGGTTGAGATGTCCTCATCATGATGGACCCCAGGTGATGGATGAGATGAATGAGAACTTTGTAGGACAACCTTCATTTGTTCATGCAACAAATATTAATTGAGAGCTCTTGCATGCCAGGCATGGTGCTAGATGCTGGGCATATGAGGAGCAAAATAGTGTAACTCCTGCCATCGCAGAGCTTTCAGTCTATTGGAGGACAAGTATTGAACAATACAAGCACAGAAAGTAATATATAATTACAAACTGTTAAGTCCCATGGGCAAAAGGACAGGATGCTATGATAGAGGCTCAAGGGGAACTATTTGCATGTCCAGGAATAAAGGAGACCGCTCTGTAAAGCAGCATTTAAGGTGATACCTTAAGGATGAAGGGTTAGCCTGGCCAAGAGTGAAGGGACAAGTATTCTACGCAGAAGGAATAGCACATTCAAAGGCCATGACCCAGGAAAACAGGCCAGTGTCTCTAGTGCGGGGTATAGCGAACTACGTCCCTGGGTTCAGATGTGGCCTGTGAACTAAGAATGGTTTTTATATTTTAAAATTATTGGCAAAAATCAAAACAATAGTTCATGGCATAGAAAAATGATATGGCATTCAAATCTTGGTGTCCATAAATTGGAACACAGACAGACCTCTTCGACTATATATTGCCTAGGACTGCTTTTGTGCTAGCCATTGTGTGAGTCATTGCTACAAAATTCATATTGTTCCACAAAGCTTAAAATAGTTCCTGTCTGATTCTTTACCGAAAAAGTGTGTTAACCCCTGACTTAGAGGATGAAGAACAAGGGGAGAGGTAGGAGGAGCCAGCTCGTGGATACTTTTCACACCATAGTAAGGTGTTTGTTTATTTTTTATTTATTTTTATTTATTTAACTGTTTTTTGAGGGTGTGCCTGTGTGGCTCAGTCAGTTAAGCATCAGCCTCTGGCTCAGGTTGTGACACCAGGGTCCTGGGATCGAGTCCTGCATCAGGATCCTTGATCATCAGGGAACCTGCTACTCCCTCTCCCTCTGCCACTCCTCCTGCTCCTAATGTCTTTCTCTAAAAAGCAGGGGGAGTGACAGAGGGAAAGGAGAGGGAGAAGGAGAGGGAGAGAGTCTCAAGCAGGTTCCACACCCATTGTGGAGTCCTCTGCCGGCCAACCCTGAGATCCTGACCTGAGACAAAACCAAGAGTTAGACACTCAAACCAACGAGCCACCCAGGTGCCCCTATTTATTATTATTATTATTATTACTATTACCGTTATTACTTTTTGTTGTTATTGTTAAGGTTTTATTTATTTAAGAAATCTCTGCTCCCAATGTGAGGCTTGAACTCATGACCCTGAGATGAAGGGTTGCATGTTCTTCCAACTGAGCCAGCCAGGCACCCCACAGTAAGGAGTTTAGATGTTATTCTTGATTCTGTGGAAAGCCATTGAGCAGGGTTGGGATGTAGGTGGGGGAGTTACTGAGTCTCTCTCTCTCTCTCTGTTTTTTAACTTTGGCATATGGTCTGGCTTTTTCAGAGCCCCCAGGAGACACATTCCTCTGGATAAGAGAATCCTCTTCGGCTCGTATCTGTACCCCCGAGTTTTTTTTTTTTTTTAACTTTTTTTTTTTTTTAAGATTTTATTTATTTATTTGACAGACAGAGATCACAACAAGTAGGCAGAGAGGCAGGCAGAGAGAGAGGAGTAAGCAGGCCCCCTGCTGAGCAGAGAGCCCGATGCGATGCGGGGCTTGATCCCAGGACCCTGGGATCATGACCTGAGCCGAAGGCAGAGGCTTTAACCCACTGAGCCACCCAGGCGCCCTTGTAACCCTGAGTTTTGCTTCTCCTTTGTTCTTTGCCATCCTGGTAGGGGAGGTAGGCTGCAAGTGTCCCATTTGTCAGTTGTTTTTGTCAAGTGCAGGTGGGGCTGGAAATGTGTTCAGGGCTATTGGTTTTTCAATTTACTTTCATTGGCGGGATGAATGCTATGCTCAGCGTTTCAATGAGAGTTTTATTGTGTTTATTTTGAGGCTTTAAGTAAATGACACAGTTCAAAAACAATATGCTTTGATTGTAGCTAATTTTGATTTATTTGAAAGCTTCTGTAGTTTATTTGGGAACTGAGGAAAAGAGCCTTCACGTGCTCAGCTTATTCTAGCATTTCCTCTTCCATTTCCCCCACAGACACAGTGCTTTAGTGTTTTGCTTTTTTTAGAAAATGGGTTTTCGCTTTGAAATGACTGTGATTTCGGAAAATTCTTGCTTCCTTTCTCTTATATTGTGAGAAAATACATATGATATTAAATTTATCTTCTTAATCATTTTTAAGTATACAATTCAGTACTGTTACATACATTCACATTGTTATGCAAGCCATCTCTAGAACTTTCTCATCTTGCCAAACTGAAACTATGTACCCATCAAACAACAAATAACAATTCCCCATTTCCTTCTCCTCCCAGACCCTGGCAACCATTATTCTGCCGCTTATTTCCATTTCTGTGAATTTGACTACTCTAGGTAACTCATATAACTAGAGTCATACGTGTTTGTGTTTTTGTGCCTGGCTTGTTTTACTTACCATAATGTCCTCAGAGTCCATCTATGTTATAACAGGTATCAAAATTTCCTTGCTTTTAAGGCTGAATAATATTTCAGTGCGTGGATAAAATTTTTTTTATCCCTTCATCCATTGATGGACACAAGTTACTTCACCTTTTCACTTTTGTGAATAATGCTGCTATAAAAACGTGTGTGTATATACATATTTTTTGAGATGCTGTTTTTAATTCTTCTTGATGTATGTCGAGTAGTGAAATTGCTGGATCAGATGGTAATTCTATTTTTAATGTTTAATTTTTAAAAAAAGATTTATTTATTTTAGAGGGAGAGAGAAAAGAGAGAGAAAAAGAGAGAGAAAGAGAGAGATCAAGCAAGTAGTGGGAAGAGGCAGAAGGAGAGGGAGAAAGAGTTCCACGTAGACTCAGAGCTAAGCCCAGAGCCCAGTGCAGGGCTTGATCTCACGACATTGATACCTGAACTAAAACCAAGAGCCAGTCGCTTAACCAGCTGAGCCATCCAGGTACCCATGTATTTAATTTTTTAAGAAACTGCCATCTGTCTTCTATAATGGCTGTATCATTTTACTTTCCCACTAGCAAAGCCCAGGGATTCCAATTTCTCCACATCCTCATCAACACTTGTTTTCTGTTTTTCCTGATAGTGGCCATCCTAATGGAAAAGCTGTGGCATCCCATTGTGGTTTTGATTTTCATTTCTCCTATGACTCATGATGTTGAGCATTTTTTTCATGTGCTTTTTGGCTATTTGTAAATCTTTTTTGGAGAAATGTCTATTCAAGTTCGTTGTCTTTTTAAAAAATCTGATTCTTTGTTTTGTTGGATTTTTTTTTATTATTGTTGAATTGTGGTAGCTCTTTATATAGTCTGGATATTAACCCTTATCAGATATATGATTTGTAAAATATTTTCTCCCATTCCATGGATGCCTTTTGACTGTTTGGATTGTGTCTTTTCATGTACAGAAGGTTTTCATTTTGATGTAGGCCAGTTGATCTATTTTTATTTTTGTTGCCTGGGTTTTAATGTCATACCCAAGTCCAATGGTGTGAAGCTTTTCTGCTGTGTTTTCTTCTAAGAGTCTTATAGTCTTAGGTCCTATTTTTAGGTCATGATCCATTTTGAGCCAATTTTTGTATGGTATAAGGTAAGAGTCCAATTTCATTCTTTTGCATGTGACTCTCCAGTTTCTCAAACACCATTTATTGAAAAGACTGTCCTTTCCTCATTGAATGATTTTGGTACCCTTGGCAGATACCATTTGATCTTATATGCAATGGTTTATTTCTGGGCTTTCCATTCTATTCCAATGGTCGATGTTTCTGTCTTTAAAATAATTATTTATTTAGTTAGCAGGGGGAAGGGGCAGAGGGCAAGGGAGAGAGAATCTTAAGCAGATTGCATGCTGAGCACAGAGCCTGATATGGGGCCTGATCCCACGACCTTGAGATCATGACTTGAGACAAAATCAAGAGTCAGACACTCAACCAACTGAGCCACACAAGAGCCCTTATGTATCTGTCTTTATGCCAGTTCTTGCCTCCTTTTATTCAGCTTTTTTTACTCTTTTCCTTTTGGCAAAGAAGGCTTCTTTTCACCTGAAGCAGAGTTGTGTTGTTTTTATTTTCTGTCTTTAATGGGGGGGGGGGAATGTGATCCTGTTTCCCTTTCTGCTTGAGCAATCTTCATTAATTTTTCTAAATATGTAATTAAATAAGTAAATTAAAAAGTGAAAAATCCATATGTTGTAGGAGATGGTTCAGTGTAGTAGTTAAGAAACTTATATTCATATCCTTGTCCCCACTTACTATCTGTGAGAACACACAGAAGTTACCAGGTGTTTCTGAGCCTCAATTTGTCATCTGTAAGTTGGGAGCATGGAGAGTCTCTGTGCTGAATCAAGTGAAAACAAAGCAAGAGTGTGCGTGTACATCATTCTGCTCACTTCCTGGCTCAGAATAATAGTAGAAATTATTACATCTCAGAAGTACACATTTTCTTACTTTGTCCACTTCACTTCTTCATTTAGCTTTCCCTTTCACCCAAAATGTCCTCTTCTATCTCTTTTATGACAAAGTCTCCTTTTTGCTCTGCATCCTTTTTTAAAAAAAAAATATTTTACTTATTTATTTGAGAGAGAGAGCAAGAGAGAGGGTGAGTGGGGGGTGGGGAGAGGGAGAAGCAGACGCCCTACTAAGCAGGGAGCCTGACTCAGGGCTCCATCCCAGGACCCTGGGATCATGACCTGAGCTGAAGACAGATGCTTAACCTATTGAGCCCCGCAAGAGCCCCTAGATCTTCCTACATTAATAACAGTTTAACTCGGCTATTCTGAAACACAGGGGTGGGGTGGTGGGATAGTGATTTTGTCCCCAGCAGGCATTGGGCAATGTCTGGGACATTTCTGGTTGTCACACCTTGAGGGAGGAGCTACTGGCATCTCGTAGGTAGAGGCCAGGGGGGCTGCTGGACCTCCAATCATGCACAGCTTCCCAACAACAAAGAATTCTCTGATCGCAAATGGGAACAGTGCTGAGATTGAGAGAACCTAGTTTAATGGAGGCTAATCCTGCCGTTCTTGTTTTTCTATATTAGCATCTTGTACCTGACTTTTTGCAAGCTGCATATAGGAATGCCTGGGAGTAATCCAATGAAAAGGAAGAAAGAGCAGTTTGGGGGAGTATTCCTGGTCGTGCTTCTGAAATGACAATGTGCCAGTGAAAAGGCTATTGGAAATTAGTGCAGCTACTTTGGGACCATCTCCAGTGACACTGAAAACACTGAAGCCAAACAGATGGTGGCTCTTTGGAACTAGTTATGAATTTCTACAGGATTACTTCAGTGACTGTGCCCATCAGTCTTAATATGCCTGTATCTTACATCATTTACGTTATTGGAATGTAGCTAGCATAGGCAACATTGATTTCACTTAGGTTGAGTGGTTTACCCTGTCACTTGTTGGCATGACAGACTTCACCTCTTTATATATATTTTTAAGGATTTTAGTTATTTGAGAGAGAGAATGTGCCCAAGCATGAGCTGGAGGTGGGGGAGGGGCAGAGGGAGAAGCAGACTCCCTACCAAGCAGGAAGCCAACGGAGGGGCTCGATCCCAGGTCCCCAGGATCATGACTCTAGCCAAAGGCAGACACTTAACCGACTGAGCCACCCAGGTGCCTCCAAAATTCACCTCTTTAAAAGATAAAATGTGCAGCTGAAATTAGAATTTGTGGTGGTAATGGTATGAGGTGAGGTTCTGCGTTTGGTGCTGTTTTCAAGGCCATTGGCTGCTCTTTCCTTTTCTTTCAGGTAATAACTGGCCTCAGTTAATTGATTAGCTGCACTTGGTTCACATCTGCATGGTCACGATTCTAGCCTGGCTCTGGGGCAGGAGATGGACGAAGGAGATTAGAGAGAGGGGCCATGCATAGCCAGCTATCTTCTGCTGCTATGGGAAGATCTCAAGCATTCTTTTTGACAGCTCCATGATATTCCACTGTGCAGATGTGCCGCACTGCTTTGGCCCATCCCCTGTTCATGGTTTCTGGATTGTTTCCAGTTTTCTGTCATCATACACAAAACCTGGCCCGACAACCCTAATGCCTCCATGTCCTTATGATTTGTGAGGTCGCTTTGGTGATGCAGAACAGAGCTCATAGGTGGCATGCCTTGGCTTATGTTGTCTTAAGTCTGGGAAGGCTAAGAGGTAGGTGACATTCAGATAAGTAGCCAGAATGAGACCTCATCAAGACTGTAGGATGTAATTAATCCCCTGAACACTCCTGGGCTAGCTGAATGACAAATGCACGATTGTTAGGATCACCCATTCAAACCAGGAGCCTTGCAAGATCAAACAAGGAGTCTAAAATGAGCAGATTTAGAAGGCATGTAATTGCTTGGGAGTGTGATTGAAAACCACTGAAACTGTGAAGTGGGAAACCCTAAGTGGGATTCAAGGATGAGATGGATGTCAATGGGATGTCAAAAGGAGTACTCAGAATAGATAGCTCAATAGCCCTTACGGGGAAGGTAGTAGAGCAATACAGTTTGGAGGTGGGGGGGGGGGAATATATAGATATAGATATAGATATAGATGTAGATATAGATGATATAGATATAGATAGATATAATATCCTCTTTGTGCTTTTCCAAGGCACAAAGCAGAAGTACTCTTTTGAAAGGGCAAGATATTTGTTTCCCTAAGAGTTAATAGGAAGCTATGAGTAGGGTTCTTGGAAGGTCACTCCTACTGCATTTGACAATCAATACAAGACTATTTTCTTGTGGTTATTTCCTCCTCCCTCCTTTTTTCCAATCCTTTTCTGTGGGCTTAGCTCTTTGTTTGTTTAGGAATTTGTCCCAGTGTGTGTGGTGGTGGTTAGAGCACCATTTTTCTCTGGGCTGTGATAAAGAAGTAGAATATGTAAGCTCCTGGCAGATGTTATCAGTGGAACAGAGAACTGTACCAACAAACTTGGAACTAATTGTTGGCTGATCGCATATAAAATCTTTCTCTCTCTCTCTTATATGAGTATATAATATATTGTTTAACTCATAAAATTTATTTCTTTTTTAAAAAATTAATCTTTTTAAAAAAAATATTTATTTGACAGAGATCACAAGTAGGCAGAGAGACAGGCAGAGAGAGAGGGAGAAGCAGGCTTCCCGCCGAGCAGAGAGCCTGATGTGGGGCTCAATCCCAGGACCCTGGGATCATGACCCGAGCCCAAGGCAGAGTCTTAACCCACTGAGTCACCCAGGCACCCCATAAAATTTATTTCTTGCTCATGAGAAGCTATCATGCATTGGTAGATATGGACTGTGTTTTATATAGTCAGGCAGGAACCCAGGCTCATGAATGGGTCCCCATCTGAAATGACACTCGCTGCCGTCGCAGGAAGAATAATGTAGCTAGAAGGTTGTATCTTGGCTCTTAAATGCTTTGGCTTGGAAGTGACATTGTCACTTAGGCTCACAAGCCATTGGCCAGAAATAGTCATATCCCGCTACCTTTCTGATCTCACAGTGACCTGGAGGTGGCCCCAGTGTCTCCCCCCTCTACCCCTGTAGCTGAGTCTGGATTTGCTAGAGCTTCTGAGCTTTTTGCTGGTGACCCTGAACGCTGGCTTTATTGTGTGGTTATCCCATCCCTTTGGAAACATTCTTATGATATATTCTTTTAAGAAAATCATCCTGAGAAGAAGTGTGGCCCTTTTGAAGAATTGGTATACTTCCTCTTTTCCAGAAGTAGTGAGTATCAGAAAGACTTTCATGATTCCCTTTCAGTCCAGACTAATAAGAAGCTCACAGCAAAATTAAAACTCAGACTCACTATGTTGATCTAGGAATTACGCAGAGTTGCTCCTCCCTCTACTTCATTATAAAACATTGTCTATTTTTTATTTTTATTTTTTTAAAAGATTTTACTTATTTGTCAGAAGGAGAGAGAGAGAAGGAGGGAATGAGAGAGGCAGGCAGAGGAAGAAACAGGCTCCCCAGTGAGCAAGGAGCCCAATGTGGGACTTGATCCCAGGACCCTGGGATCATGACCCGATCCAAAGATAGCTGCTTAACTGACTGAGCCATACAGGTATCCAGAAACATTGTCTATTTTTTAATCATGTCCTGGTTGAGTGTATGACTTTTATTATCCACCCCAACTTCCCTCTCCTTTGGAACTTGCCAGGGTTTATATTACACATAAATACAAATAATGGTAAATAATAACTTCTTTTCAGTGAATGCTTCCTGGTGCCAACTGCTTTATGTGCCTTATCTCGTTAATTCTTTACAACAGCCTTATGAGATATTATTGTCAGGATTGGATAGGCCAGGACACAGATTCAGAGAGGTTAAGTGGCTTGCCCAGGTCCCTACAGCCAGCAGATGGAAACTAAATCCAATTACACCTGATGTCAAGGGCTGGGCTCCTAACCACCTTCATTTAATAGCACCACACAGATGATTAGATTCAGGTAATGTGTCCTGTCCTTACCTAGCTTTGCTTTCATTAATTCAGATTTTCTATGATATACATATAAGAAAATTGGGAATGTTTATGAGCTGGAACCATTCTTTTTTTTTTTTTTTTCATAGCCCCTTGGGGGAAATAGAGTGTTTTATGTTATGGCTTCTAGCTTAGGTCTTTTTTCCTTTCATTTTTCTTTTAAAAATTAAAGACAAATGTATTTATAGAGATGTATGCAACTTTCAAGTGTATTTGATGAATTTTCACACACATACACCACACACACACACACACACACGCACGCACGCACACAGATACCCATGTAACTGTCACCCAGATCAAAATACGGAACATTCCAGCACCCAGACGCCCCCTCATGTCATTTCCCATCTCCTCCCTTCCCCAAGGTAATCACTATTCTGACTTCTAGCACCATTTGCTCGTTTGCCTGTTCTGAACTTCAGGTAAATGTTATTGAGTCTGTACACTTCTGTATCTGGCTCTTGGGGTCATTGTTACAGGCATGATCTGTATCCATGTCATTGCATGTAGCAGATGGTCAGTCTTTGTTACATCTGTGTAGTATTTCATTGTATGAATATGCTACTGTTTATTGACTTCTACTGTTGAAGGACATTAGGTTGTTTCCAGTTTCTGGCATCTATGGAAAAAAAGCTGCTGTGAATGCTGTTCTTGCCTCTTGGTGGACATACTCATTTCTCTTAGGTTGGTATTGTTGTACCAGATTTCACTTTCTTGAATTTAGAAGGCATCAGTTAGCTTTTTAGATGTGATAGCTAGGGTTTTGGTAGGCCACGGAAATCCTAGATCATATATATGTTAATTTGTGGTCTTAAATATAAGCAAATAATTTGCATTATCACATAACATTTAGTCTTTGTGACACTCACAGTTTGTGTAGATATTTCTGTGCGTGTGCATGTGTGTGTATGTGCGTACATGTGCATGTGTGTAGATGTTTCTGTTTGCAAAACTGGATATATCCATCAGAATTCTTCTCTTTCATTATCAAATGACAGAAACCCAACTTAAAACTAACTTACTTCGAAAGGGAATGTAATGATTCAGGTGTCCAGGGGTCAGCTGTCTTCAGGCATGGCTGGATTCAGGTCCTTGAACACTGTTGTCAGTATTTGATCTTTTGGTTTATCTCGTGGCTCTTACCTCTTCCCCATTGACTTCACTCTCAGACAGTCTTCCACTGGTGACTGCTGACAGCTTCAGTCTTATAACTTCCTAACCCAAAGTCCAGCCCCAAAAGAGAGCGTCTCTCTTCCCAACATTTCTGACAAAACTCTGTAATTGAATCTCACTGGTTCTGACTGGGTTCTGTACCCTGACCCAATCACTGTGGCTAGAAAGAAGAGAATTTTACTTGAGTCATACGTCTGTCCAAATGTGACCCATGTGGATTGAGAGGGGGAAGAGGTATTACTCAAGGGAAAGTGTTGTTATAAAAGAGAGAAATGGATGCTGGGCAGGGACAAATAATAAGCAATCAACTTCCACTGTGTTGAGGAATCTGGAATTGAGTTGGCAAAGGAACATTCTAAGACTACAGTTAATGGTAGAAGGTTAATTCTTCAGCTCTGATTACTCAACAAAGAGTCTAACCCTTTTGGTTTGCATAGAGATAAACTTGTCAACATTGGCTGAACTTTAAAAATGGTCTACTTCCTGCTTTCAGTGACATCAACACTTTATCTAATCACACTGGCTTGAAACTGTGGAGATATTTTTGTCTTTTGATTCCCTTACCTTTCAACCTTCCCATATCCAGTCAGTCCACAAATCCTGTTGGTTTTTCCTTTACATTTTCTCCCCTTCTTTTTTTCTTCTCTGTTTCTATGGATACTATACCAGCATTTCCAGGCTCACCTTCCATCACCATGGCAACCTAGTGACAAGCAAGTGCTTCTTTCCCAGTTAATCCAGTCAAGGCCCTGGAGGACCAGTCTGGGTTATGTGCCCATTCCTGAACCAAACCCTGTGGCCAGGGGCATGGTGGACAGTGATTGACTAGGCCTGCATCATGTGACTGTTCTTGAAGTGAGGAATGGGGGGGCAGATGCCCCCAAGAAAATCAAGGCATTGAAGCCAAAAGAAGGGAAAATGAGTAATAAACTAGTAAAAGCAACATATATCTAGTGCACTTCAAAATTTAAATCCAACTATTTCTGATTTGGAAAGTATACAATATCTATAGAGTAGAGCTCAAAGAACTCACAAAATCATATTTACAAACTGGAAGGGGTGGTAGCAATTGTCTTCTTACCCAATTCCTCAGTTACCAGTTACCCAGTTACCAGTAGCTGTTCTTCCTTTGTGCATTCATATTTATGCTTTAATCAGTCCTACAACCACAAGTGCATTCAAAGTGCTTAAAAAGTCCTTGTTTCTTCCAGTCTTTTGGTTTATTGTTTTGCTCCCCCTACAACCAAAGGAATATAGTGATTCTAAGATCTAAGTTTGGCTACATGTATCAGAGACCCCTCAAAACAGTAGTTTATGTAAGATAAAGTTTCTTTTTCTTTTTCTTTTCTTTCCTTTTTTTTTTTTTTTTTTTTTTTTTTTTAACATAAAGCCCAAGCTGATATGCTGGCACTGATCTGTGATGTCATCAGCAACCAGGCTTCTTCCATCTGTTGTGCTATGATCCCTACGGTGGGTACCGCTTTTGTATCCGTGACCCAAGATGCCACACTATCATTTCCACATTCTAGCCCACAGGAGGTAAATAAGAAGACTGAGAAAAGGAGAATTGCCCCTTGTCATAAACAGCACAAACCTGGTAGTTATATTTATTGCTTCTGCTCACGTCCCATTGTCCACTCTTCTGGTCACATCTTGGTGCATAAGAGACTAGGAAACATAGTCCTGATTCTGGGCAGCTGTGTACTTGACTGTGAAAGAAAGGAGAATAGATAGTGGAAGATAACCAGTGATCTTGGCAGGGAAGAAAAAAAAATCTGAACTTTTACTTCCTTTTGCTTTTCAGATTAAAAAAAGAAAAAGATCCCCGAGTAACTCAAATGCAAGAACATTTTAACACTCCAGGGTGAGGAATCTGTGCCAATATGTCTGCCTACTACAGTAATAAAGGGTATGAGGAAGATCCAGATTACCCTGACTATTCACGATCTCGGAACCGTACATGGGGACATTTGAAAACTCAGGATTATCCAGATTCTTCATATTCTCCAAACAACTCAGGGTACCCTAGCGCCAGAAGCAAACCATACTCTACAGACTACAGAACAAGTCCAGACTATCCCGAGTCTCTAGCAGAACCAGATTATCCAGGATCTCAGAGTAATCCAGACCAGTCTGGCACCAGAAGCAATCCATTCTCTGCTGGCTCAAGAAGTTCAGATTATCACACATCTTTGTCAGAGCCAGATTATATTGGATCTTGGAGAAAACCATACAATCCAGGCTCATCCAGAGAGCCAGACTACTCTGAATCCCAGCAGAATTCTGACTTTGCAGGTTCCAGAAGGAGTGGAAACTATGCAGGCTCCAGAACAAATCCTGATTATCTTGACTCTTTCGGAGAACCAGACTACCCTGGAGCTCAGGGAAACTCTAACCGTTCTGGCTTCAGAGAAAATTCCAACCATCTCAGTTCCAGAAGGAATCCAGAATATGCTGGCTCCAGAATCAATCCATACATAGACACTCTGGGAGAGCCTGACTATCCAGGAGCCGAGAATCAACTTAACCCTCCAAACTTTTTCGGGGAACCAGACTATCCCAATGCTGAGGACTATCAGAACACTCCAGACTTTTGGGGGAAGCCTGATTACCCAGTTGCTGAGGATGATCATGGTTATGGCTCTCCTGAGACTTCAGAAATAACCAGAGAGTAAGTGCAAACATCTCCCTCCATTGGGGTGGGGGCTGAATGCTAAATCATCAAGCCAGTGGAACCTGATTGGTGTTGTTGGGGTTAGGGACATGTAAGATGGTTTCTGTGACCTGAAGTTGTAGGAAACTTTCATACCTATCTGTAGACCTTACCTGGGCCATGAACTTTCAGCCTGAGCTTTCAAGCTCTTACCTGAACAGAATCTTTCATCATCTCTTGCTTGGATAGCAACCTCTGCAGTCTTCCGCCTATTCCTATAATCCATACAAGACATTTAGATTCCCACTGTTTTGACCCTGATACTTTGCCAATAAAGTTAGGGTTAATACTTGATAGTTATGAACCCAAACCAGAATTATAACCAGAATTATATCCACAGGAATTCATTTTTAACCAAGAAACTCCTTTGAAGGTCTAAGTCCATGAACTCAATTTAATGCCTCAATTTTTTTTTTAAATTCAAGGTGTTTGTAACAGTCCTGATTTTTTCCACTTTTTTTTAAAAAAAAGATTTTACTTATTTATTTGACAGAGATCACAAGTAGGCAGAGAGGCAGGCAGAGAGAGAGGAAGGGAAGCAGGCTCCCTGCTGAGCAGAGAGCCCGATGCGGGACTCGATCCCAGGACCCTGGGATCATGACCTGAGCCGAAGGCAGAGGCTTTAACCCACTCAGCCACCCAGGTGCCCCGATTTTTTCCACTTTCATTTTAATTTTACTGTAATTGTTGTCATCTGAATTGATCACTTTTCATGTTTATGGCAGAATTAGTTTAATAATCTTCTACCTTGTTGTTATATTCATCAAATTTTATGAGTCATAGTTTCCCACATTGTTGGTATTCCTTTAAGTTCATTCTAAAAAACTAAGTCCAATGTTTCGTAGTTCAAATTTTATAGATCTAAATTTTGTCAAAGATCTTTTTAGTCTTCCAGCAATCTTTGGTCATTGACAGATTTTACTAAGGACAGTACTGGACATTGACAGTGTTAGTTTGGATGATGTAGTTCTACCAAATCTGATTTTTTTCTGGGTTAAGTTTTTGATGTTCCTGTTGCCAGTAAGATGTGATTCTTTAGTCAGGTTATTTTTAATCTATAAAAAATTATACCCTATGAAAATTTAACCAATATGAATCTCATTTGGCATGTACCTGTTCTACTAGTGATATTTATAAATTCAACAAAAGGTACTGGCTTGTATTTATCTTGAGGAATAAGGAAGGATGTGAGATTTGGGTTTGCAGTAGGGTCAAATGTCTTCAGAATCTAAGTAGGAGGATTAACAGAACCAGATCAAAGTGGCCTCCTTGGTCTTATCCCCCACTGCCTGATTCATCATTTCAAGATATATCTTTGATTCTCTCACTCCTTTGTTTCTGATCTTCCATGGTTCTCCATAACCTTTGGAAAAAAGGCCACACTGCTTTGCTTATGAAAATGTTATTTTTTTAAATTTTTAATAAAAGATTTTATTTATTTATTTGACAGAGATCACAAGTAGACAGAGAGGCAGGCAGAGAGAGGGGGAAGCAGACTCTCTGCTGAGCAGAGAGCCCAATATGGGGTTCAATCCCAGGACCCTGAGATCATGACCTGAACCAAAGGCAGAGGCTTAACCCACTGAGCCACCCAGGAGCCTCATGAAAATGTTTGAGAAAGAGAATGCACTGGTCTAATGTAAAGTGCTTCCAAAGTCCTACCTGACTGACTTCCTCCCATCTCCTTACTACCCATATCCCCTCCCTACCTCTAATACAGTGGTTCTTGACCCGGACTGAGCCTTAGAATCACCTGATTACCTGGGAAACTTTAAAAATAATATAGCTGCCTGGACCCAACTCTCAAAGCTTCTGATGCCATTGTCTGGGGGCAGGGACTGGGAATTGGCATGTACCTAAAATTGAGACCATTGCTCCAGGTTAATTGATTTTTGAAGTATTCCCTTTATATATTCATCACTTCTTTTTATGGGCTCACACCTTCATTTATGCTGTTCTTTATCCTTGGAATGCTTTCCTCCTAAATCTTTATATAAGAATTTATCCTTCAAATCCCATCTGTGATGTTTCTTTTCCATGTAGATTTCCCTCCAAACTGCTTGCCAGAATTCTTTTCTCTTTTTTCTGAACTCCCTGGGCCTGTCTTTAGGTACTCACCAGTTACTGCTTTATTATAATTGCTTAAATGTGTCTCAGAAGCTCTGCCAGACTGGACTGAGAGTTTCTTGAGGGTAGAGACCTGGTGTTTTTATCTTTGTGTTCTCACCCCCTAGACCTTGCCTAACACATAGTTGGCATTCAGTCAGCGTATGTGGAAGGAATGAATGGATCCATGGATGGATGAAAGATGAATGGATGACTGTCCTTACTATGCTCCTGGGTGAATCTTAATCCATCATTTTGGGATTTCAGGGTGCTCAGCAGAACATCTTCAATCCAGCCCTCATTTCGTCAGAGGGGTGATGGCCCCTTGGGCATCCTTGGGAGAGAGAATGAGGATTACCCTGAAAGCATTGCAATGAAATCCATGGGGATGGCAAATCCATACGACAGCTCTGTGCCAAGGGCTCCTGGCGATGGTTATGGTAAGCATTTGTTAAGATGAAGATCATTTCCTGGGAAGGAAGTCATATCGGTGGGCTTTTAGGGGAGCGGTTATTTAAAAGTTCTAGGAAGAGAATTGGTTTATCCCTTCCCATTCAAATGTCCACTGTACAGAGTTTGAACATTGAGGGACTAGAAAGACAGCAGTATCATCACTTGTCAAAGTGGCCTGGCTAGGGATTATGAAAAAAATGAGTGTGCATATGCTATGCCCACGTGAGGTGACTGATGTTCAGATTCGGCCCATTGGGGTTATGGGGGAATGTGGGCTCAGTATGGCCAAATCCTCAGATTTTTCTAAAACCTCCTGATTTTTACATGCTCAAAAATAAAGAAAAAAAATTAAAACACTGAACTAGGCAAACAAAATCACTTGTGGGCTGGATTCAGGCTGTGCTGTTCAGACAGTCAGCATGTGAGTATTCAGAAGCTACTGGGGGACAAAGTGAGTAAGAGGGAGCTCTGTCCTCATGTTACTTAAAGCATAAGGGTGGGTGACACCAGCATGTCAAGACTGAAAAAAGAAAAATAGCAAGCAGACTCTTCATATGTGAACAAACATGTTGTCCTCAGAATCTGCTGTGTGTAGAAGTTCTGCTCTGTGAGGCAAAAGACATGCTAAAGTTCTTATCCTCCAGCAGGGAATAGGGACTTGCTTTTGAGTAAAGGGAGCCATTTCATTATACGAGAATCAATAGTATAGAAATATAGAGCCAGTGGGTCCAGGGAAGAGGAGTGTTCAACCAAGAACGGAAAGGGACCCAAGTTCTGGTTGGTGTAAATGGAGGATTCCTTATGCCTGAGAGGGTGGATGGGGAGGAGTTTGAAGCAGATGGAGAGGAGGGGATGGGATGCATTGTCATACACTGGTGGAAAACACTGACTAGTACACATTTGCATAGAAAATGTTCATTTGGGCTCCTCCAAAACTTTACGTCATGCATTCTCAATGGGGGGCAATATAAATCACAAGGGTGTAAAATTTACTCTTTTTTTTTTTAAAGATTTATTTATTTATTTGAGAGAGAGAGTGCACACTTGAGTGTGCTCAGAAGGGAGTCTACGTGAGCACAGAGCTTGACACAGAGCTTGATCCTCAGATCCTGAGATCATGACTTGAGTCCAAACCAAGAGTTGGACACTCAACCAACTGAGCCACTCAACCCAGGTGCCCTGGTAAAATTTTTTCTTGAAAGACCAGAAAATTCTTCCTCTTTTTTTTTTTTTTTAAGATTTTATTTATTTATTTGTCACAGAGAGAGAGGGAGAGAGAGCGAGCACAGGCAGACAGAATGGCAGGCAGAGGCAGAGGGAGAAGCAGGCTCCCCGCCAAGCCAGGAGCCCGATGTGGGACTTGATCCCAGGACACTGGGATCATGACCTGAGCTGAAGGCAGCTGCTTAACCAACTGAGCCACCCAGGCGTCCCCCTCTTTTTTTTTTTTTTAAAGATTTTATTTATTTGACAGAGAGAGAGAGATCACAAGTAGGCAAAGAGGCAGGCAGAGAGGGGGGCGGGGGATGCAGGCTCCCTGCTGAGTGATGCGGGGGCTCAATCTCAGGACCCTGAGATCATGACCTGAGCCGAAGGCAGAGGCTTAACCCACTGAGCCACCCAGGCGCCCCAGTCTTCCTCTTTTAATATGTAAAGCACCAACACACATATATAAGCAGACACACAGTATATCTGTAGTATTAAAATTTCATAGGAGAAGGTAATGGGGAAGAAATATCTAAAAAGACTTCTTAGGGGGCCAGTAATGAAAAAAAGATTGAGAAACATAGCCTTACCCCAGTGCAAGTGGAGCTAATAATGCCCAGCAGATTCTGAGTGTTTCCTATCCCCTGGAGATTCAGCCAAGCACTTTACTTTTATTGTCTTGTTCAAATCTGAACAACCACCTTTCATACAGCCGCTACTAATTTCCCTGTTTATAGATGGGAAAACTGAGGCTCAGAGGCACAGTGTCCAAGATCACCTCACTGTTGTAAATTGAAGGCTCCAGTCTCTCTGACCCAAAGCCTGGCTCTTACTTATCCTGTATTATTGCTGGGTAGGATCAGGGCAAAAGATTCCTGACCACTTACACTTTATTTATTTTTTAGAAGATTTTTAAATTTATTTATATGAGAGAGAGAGAGCAGAGTGTGCAGGAGAGAACATGAGTTGGGGGAAGGGAGAAGGAGAGGGAGAAGTAGACTCCCCACTGAGCAAGGAGCCTGACAGTGGGGCTCCATCCCAGGGCCCTGGGATCACAACCTGAGCCAAAGGCAAATGCTTAACCAACTGAGCCACCCGGGTGCCCCTGACTACTTATGCTAAAAAAAAAAATGTAGTTGAGTATGACTTCCTTTTCTGGACTCCTTTGTAGGACTGGGGTTGTAGCCCTTGGCAATCACTTGTCCAGTACTATGCCATCATTATAGACAGTGTTCTCCTTAAGAGCCCATCTTCATCCATGTATTCTTTAAAGCTCTAGGTAATTTTCCTAGTGTCACAGTACCTGGCCACAGCAGGTGCTTGAGTAGTGCTTAATGAATTAATAGCCACAACATTGGTAAGGATGTATCAGTTAGCTATTGCCACAGTAATGCTGCATAACAAACAGATGCAAGAACTCAGTGTTGTACAATAAAGAAGGATTTATTTCTCACTCACACATGTGCAGGTTTGCTTGGGAGTTTGATGGAACTAGGCTGGATGTGGCTGTTCTTGACCCCAGGTCATGGGTCCAGTGTCTAGAGCCTAGTGTCCTTCTTGAACCACAAGGGAGCCACTTGGTGGCATTGTTGTTCCATGGTATAAGCCCAAAGTACTCAAAGTGACAAGTAAAAACACACCATGTGTCTAAGGTTTTTTTTTTTTTTTTAAGATTTTATTTATTTATTTGAGAGAGAGACGGTGAGAGAGAGCATGAGTGAGGAGAAGGTCAGAGAGAGAAGCAGACTCCCCATGGAGCTGGGAGCCCGATGCGGGACTCGTCCCGGGACTGCAGGATCATGACCTGAGCTGAAGGCAGTCGTCCAACCAACTGAGCCACCCAGGCATCCCGTGTCTAAGGTTTTGACATGGACCTGGCATATTGTCACTTATGCCATGTTCCATTGATAAAAGTCACATGACCAAGCCCGACTTCAGGTGAGGTTTCAGGAAATGGTGGTATGACGTATGCTGAATAATAATTGATCTACCACAATAGTTAGTATATATCCATAGGTTACTGTGTTCCAGGATTACTTTAAGCACTTTGCCTGTGTTAACTGATGAGATTCCCTCTACAATGCTACGTGAAGTTCTCATCATTTCTCCTGTTTTAGAGACTACAGTATCCTAGCTCAGAGAGATTAGGTAACATGCCAGAGGGCATCAGCCAGTAACAAAGTTAGGAACTGATCCCCAGCAAGATGTTCAGAACTTCTTGCAATGTAATTTTGTGCATGGTTCACATCAAACTGCGTTCCATTTTCTCAGCTGCGGAGTTTAGCTTTTAATGTTTACTGTGGGTGGAATAAAAATATACTGAAATATAACACTGTTGGGTAGATGCTAAGAATAGACTCTGTCCCTAGGAAAATCATGCCATCTTTCAAATTTATTCATGCATTACCATAACATGTTGGAAATAGAAGGAACTTCTGTGATCATCTAGACAAGTTTTTCCTTTGCTTCATTTTTTTTGTTTTAATTTTTTTTTGAACGGTTTTAGGTTCACAGTAAAATTGAGGGAGAGGAAGGTACAGAGATTTCCTACACAACTCCCTTCCTCACACAGCAGAGACTTTCCCATTATCAACATCTGCCACCAGAATGACACAGGTTGTACAATTGATGGACCTACATGGACACATCATTTCATCTTGAGTCTTGTGACATCAGAGCTCACTCTTGGTGCTATAAATTCTGTGAGTTCAAACAAATGTGTAATAATATGTATCACCCTTATGCTATCATACAGAATAGTTTCAGTGCCCTAAACGTTCTCTGCTCAACCCCCTAGATAAGTATTTTCCAAATTCGAGTTGTAGCTCGTTAACAAGTTGTGAAATTAATTCTGAAAAATGAGATCGAAAAGAATGGAATGGGGGCGCCTGGGTGGCTCAGTCGGTTAAGCGACCGATTCTTGATTTTAGCTCAGATCTTGGTCTCAGGGTTTTGAGTTCAAGTCCCACATTGTGCTGCTGGGCATGGAGTGTACTTTAAAAAAAAAAAAGGAATGGAATAGAATAAGAATATATCAGAGATCCTTTTATGTAGTCAAGCAAAGTATTGTTAGTGAAACTTGTTTTTTCAGTTATATATGTGTAGGTATATTCTGGATCTTAGTGTAGTAATTTTTAAATTTTTATCAAGTTTTAAATATTAATTCCAGTATAGTTAATACTCTGGAATTATAGTGTTATATTAGTTTCAGGGGTACCATACAGCGATTTAGCAATTCCATACATTACTCAGTGCTCATTGTGATAAATATACTCTTAATTCCCATCACCTGTTTCACCCATTCCACCATCCATCTCCCCTCTGGTAACCATCAGTGTTGTTCTCTATTGTTAAGGGTCTGTTTCTTAGTTTGTCTCTCTCTCTCTTATTTTCCTTTGCTCATTTATTTTGTTTCTTAAATTCCATATATGAGTGAGATCACATGGTATTTATCTTTCTCTAACTGACTTATTTCACTTAGCTTTATATCCTCTAGCTCCATCCATGTCATTGTAAATGGCAAGATTTCATTCTTTTTATGGCTGAGTAGTATTCCCTTGTAACAATTATTTTTAACCATGGCTTATACTAAAATGAAAACCATTGATTGAAGCTATTTGTACTTAATTGCATTGTTTCCATATTTATGTCCTGTTTTCCACCCAGGCACCCAGTCATCAGTCTCTTAGGACCTTGAGGTCAAGGGTGAGGTCTTACTGACCATTATGTGTGCAGTAATGTCTAGTACGGTGGGATTAATTGGTGAGGTCTCCTGCCTCTTCATTTCCAGTGAACCCTGCTTATGTGAGTGAAAGTAGCCCCCACCCAGTTTATGGAAACCCACCATTGTTTGGAAGCGACTGGCACAAGTCACCCCAAGGTAAGGCTTAAATAGATGGTATTAAAAAAAAAAATCAGGGGCGCCTGGGTGGCTCAGTGGGTTAAGCCGCTGCCTTTGGCTCAGATCATGATCTCAGGGTCCTGGGATCGAGCCCCGCATCGGGCTCTCTGCTCAGCAGGGAGCCTGCTTCCTCCTCTCTCTCTACCTGCCTCTCTGCCTGCTTGTGATCTCTCTCTGTCAAATAAATAAATAAAATCTTAAAAAAAAAAATCAGCTCTAGAGAGGAATGTGTTCAAGACAATACAGACATCACTATTTCCTTTTGACCTCCAGTGTGGTAACTGAAGCAGTACTTGCTTAATTTACCATACCAGGGGTGTCTTTTAGATATACAGTTTTTTCTCTCCTGGATATCAAGGTGTCTTCATCAGACTCTTCTGGTTTCATGTGACAGAAACCCAGCTCACGTGGGCCCAAGGTGAAATGTACTGGCTTGTGTGGTGGGAAGGACAGGGGGAAGCAAAGAGTTGAAGGTAGAGTTACCTTGCAGGACCTCGTACAGAGCTTGGGACATAGTAGGTGTTCAGAGATATTTGTTGAATTAATTTGTGAAAGAGTTACAGGAACAAAGACCTCTGAGTCTGCATTAATCAGAATTTTTCTGAATAATCATAGAATTATTATGATGCTGGGATCTAGGAACAGTAGGACCAGAGAAAGAACTCTGTGAAACCAGTTAGGAGGCTCTGTAAGGATCACTGTGTGTGGTGATGAAGGTCTGATCAGAGGTAGAGACGGAGAGATAAAAAGGAAGCAAAAGAGGAGAGAGGCCAGGGAATGCTGAAACTTGGAGGCAAATCTATGAACAATAAGAACTAAACCCACTGATGGGATCCTCTATACAATAGTGCAAACGAGGGGCCTCATGACCTAAAACCATGTCTCACCTTCTGCAATTGTAGCCGATATGACAGCCTTTTGCCTCATTCTTTTTTTTTTTTAAGTTTTATTTATTTATTTGAGAGAGAGAGAGAGAGGAGGAGGAGGAGGAGGAGGGGGAGTGTGAGAGAGAGAGAATCTCAAGCAGACTCAGCACTGAGCACAGAGCCCGACACGGACCTTTATCCCTGGACCCTGAGATCATGAGCTGGGCTGAAATCAAGAGTTGGAGGCTTAACTGACTCAACCACCCAGGTGCCCCTAGCATCATTCTTTAAGAGCCTTCTCAAGGAGAGGTATATCTTCTACAAGGGTTGGGTATTCCTACGTAGGAGGGAAAACCAGGGAGGTATAAATGATCACATTCTCTCTTTGGTTCCCACTAGAGCAGAAAATGGTTTTAACTATTGAGGAAAGGAAATGGCTTTTTACTTCATTGGACTGCTCTATCTAGACAGTCTGAGGTTGGTAAAATGAGAGTCCCAGAAGGCAGAGAAGATTAAAGAAATATAGGAGCCAGAGATGAATCTGGTTTTCTTCACCATTTTGCTTTGCTTTGGTTTGGATTCTCAAACCACATACAATTAGCTGGTGGACAGCCTCCTGATAAAATGGATGGATTTGCATGGATTATGCTATATACCTATGAAGCACCTGGTACATGGCAGGTACTCATAAATATTCATTTATTTGTGAATGAATAAGTGATACATCAACATCTTGTTACAGGAAGGGGCCGGGGGGAAGTGATTAAGAGACCCTGCTTTGGGTCCAGACAGACCTGGGTTTGACTCTCAGCTCTGCTACTTGCTGGTTTTATGACTTTAGGCAAATAACCTTTTTGGGCCTCAGTTTTCTTCGCTGCAAAATGGGGTTTATTGTTGTACATACTGCATAGGGTGATTATGAAAATTAAGTTATATACTCTAAAGTACTTGGCCTGTAGTAATGGCAGATATTGTTACTGTTAATTATCACTGGTGGGGAGGAGAAGCGCCCTCATCCAATCCTGCCATTTAGTGAGAGTGTGATGAGAATCGAGGTCAGATAATTTTTGTGTACCTCAGTTTCCCCAACTATTAAATAAATGACATGGCTGAGGTGATTTCTAAATCAGGCCTGTTGGGTGGGAATTGTGTTCAGGTGCCTGGCACTGAAAAAGGATGGCTTTGCAATAAAGGGATTTATTTGTCTCATGTAACAAGGAGTGTGATGGTGTTTGTATGGCAGCTCTGCCCAAGATGCTATCAGGACTGAGCTCCTTCTTAGCTTCTTTCTCCACCATCCTTCGCAGCTGAATGTGTGTCCTCTTGTTTTCAAAATGGCAGCCTCTGGTGAGGAAGAAGGAGAAATGGTGAACAGCAAAAAGGGGAACCAGGCAGACTGTCATTCTGGAAGCATTCCTGGAAGCTCTGTGTCTCATTGACCAGAATGGTGGGGTTACAGGTCCATCTTTAGCCACAAAGGAAGCTAGGAGAATTTTAGCTGAGGCCAGTGCCTACACAGGAAAGGAATCTTCTGGGGGTATAAGAAAAATGAAGAGTGGATATGGGGGTAGAGACAAGTGGCAGGGTAGGCTACCCAAGGCAGTCAGGAGATAATAATTATATTACTATAAACCTATCTGGGTTTATATACGCATGTAAAATTATAAATATAAGTTTTAGGCCAGAGGCACCAAATTAAAAGGAAAATCTTGCCCTTTGATTATGAGTCATTTAGAAGAATCTCTGCCTTCTGTTTCTAGAACCCTATTGTCTTTAATGAAGGATTCTGTTTCCAGTTTCTTACCTAGCTACCAAGACAGAGGTCTCTGCAGAAAAACACTTCTCTTCATGAGGAGACTCCTCTGGTGTCTGATGTGGGGAGTTCTGTTGTGATTTGTATAGGGCTGGTTTTGGCAATCTCATCCTGGTCTTTTAAAAAATGTGAATGGGGCCTCCCTCTGTGATTGTCATCAGTTTTCCCGGTGGTTCCCAACAATGCCAGTGTGACTGCTCTATGAGGTCTTTGGAAGGGTACTCCGGTGGAGAACAAGGCTGGTAGGAGACAAGAGATGCTATCTGATGACCAAGTGAACGAAATCATCGTCGAGGTTGAGAATGTTCCATCTGGGGTTGTTCCAGAAAAGACGCTGGTGAACTCAAGCTTCGGCATGGTCTCATCCATTTTTGACACTGATGTGACAGACTCTCAGAGTTTCAGCAGCCCACATGACAAAAAGAGCAAGCAGTTGTTGCGGTTTTCAACATCTTTGAATGAGTCATTTTCTCAGACACTTCATAGCCCAGGAAGTGTGGGCATAGACACGCCTTGTACTTCACATGAAAACATCCAAGGTAGCGAGACCCTGGGAGAAAGGAGTTAGGAAGAGAACAAGGAAGGCTTCCAAATTGTCTACAGGATTATTTAGTTTTAAGACATCAAGTAGGTTGAAGTTGGTAGATGATCTAAGGATGCGACAGACTCAGGCAGGGGTCACTTTGGGAGCATCTAACTCCTAGAAAGGAATTTACCTGGATCAAGTTTACTCTCTGTGCCCAGGACTCAGGCAAACACGTCCTCTTTGTTATCCTTTGAATTCAGTTTGACTTATTCCCCACACTTTGAGAGGTAGGCACATTTGTGACTTCCCTTTGTTTGATGAGTAAGTTAAATGACCTGGCAGAACCAGGGCTCAAATGCAGGTCTGCCTGGTTCCCAAGCCTGACACTTCAACCACTGTCTTGCTTTGGTCTAGTTCCAACCCTCATTCTGGATGGCAATATAGGATGGCCTTTATTGCCAAGTCCGCCATGAAACCAGGGCTTAACTGAAACTACCTCCCTGCCTTCCTGTTCCTGGGGCCAAACACTGGTTTCTTGGCTGCTGTTTCTGTTCCAGCCCATCATACTCCAGAGATAAAGTCCAGCCTCTCTCAGTGATTTCTAGGAAGGAAAAAAAAATCCATTCACACTAAAGCATTTTGTGGGGTTAGGCCATTTATTGAAAATTGGGGGGGGCGCCTGGGTGGCTCAGTGGGTTAAAGCCTCTGCCTTCGGCTCAGGTCATGGTCCCAGGGTCCTGGGATCGAGCCCCGCATCGGGCTCTCTGCTCAGCGGGGAGCCTGCTTCCTCCTCTCTCTCTGCCTGCCTCTCTGCCTGCTTGTGATCTCTGTCTGTCAAATAAATAAATAAAATCTTAAAAAAAAAAAAGAAAATTGAGGTGGCTCCTCTCATGCTACTGACTCCCCACATCTCCCTGTTCTTCCTCCTCCTCCTTGTCCTTTCTTCCTCTCTGTTTAGCTGCCCTTCCCTCTCAGGAAAGACACAAATTTCTTGTCTTCAGCAGAGTGAGTTGGTGGCCCTCTTTTGAGGATTTCCTTTTCACCTCAACGAGGTCAAATGGAGAGGTCAGCTCAATAACTCAACCAGGGAGCCACCCTGCTCCCTCTGTTGTTGCCCCCGTCAGCCCTCCAACTAGCTTCCTCATCATTACAAGATGGTGGCCGTCATTCCAGGCTTCACATGTGGCCACAACAACATCCAGAGCAAGAAGGATCTGTCTTTTTCTTGGAGTTTTTGTGTGGCTTTTTCAGTTTTTCATTTTTGAGAAAGAAGAAACCTTTTCCAAGAAACTCCTCAACAGATCACCCATCACAGAACATTGGCCGACATCTTGTCACCTGCTCATGCTTAAATCAGTCACCTGCAAGGTTCAGCTTAGACTCATGGGGCTCACCCCTGTGTCTGAAGATGGGTCCCACCCTGCAGAAGCTCAGGGCCTTGAGAAGGAGGGGATAGATTCCTAAACAAAATCAGGATTCTATTAAAAAGGAGAAGTTACTGGGGTAGGTGACCCATAGTATCTGCCATGCTGAGTGAAGATGTGTAGATGAGTTATTGGGAGAAGATGGGGAAGTCATTCCTGGGTTGGAAGAGCATATGACAACAGTCAAGAAATACAAAGAAGGTGCCTGGGCCTGGAGTGTGGGGGTCAAGAGAAAGTGGTTTAGACATTCAATTAGGGGAGGAGAGTGAGCTTGATCAGACAGGCAGGGGCTTGTGCCTTCGCTGAATGCTTCTTGTCAGAAAAAACAAAAAATATCAAGTTGGAATTGGGTACAAACATTATCATTTGCTTTGGCTTTGAGGTTAAAAAATCACTACCTTGGGATGCCTGAGTGGCTTAGTCGGTTAAGCATCTGACTCTTGATCTCAGCTCAGGTCTTGATCTTGGGGTTGTGAGTTGAAGCCCTGCATTGGGCTCTGTGCCCAGCTTAAAAAAAAGCCAAGCAAACCACGTTGTCTTATTTTCACTTGTGGCTTGGGGATCACTGAGTCCATATAATTATTCTCTCCTGTGCTCTTATAAAAACATGCTCAGGGGTACTTGGCTGGCTCATTTAGTTAAGCATCTGCCTTCAGCCCGGTCATGATCCTGGAGTCTCCTGATCAAGCCCCAAGTCTTGCTCCTGGTTAAGTGGGGAGTCTGCTTCTCTCTCTGCCCTTCCCCTAACTTGTGTGCTTGGTCTCTTTCTTTCACATAAATAAAATCTATTTTTAAAAAAGCTTGAAGGTCAGTGCCATTTTTTTAAAAGATTTTATTTATTTATTTATTTGACAGACACAGTGAGAAAGGAAACACAGCAGGGGAGCAGCAGAGGGAGAAGGAGAAGCAGGCTTCCCACCAAGCAGGGAGTCCAGTGTTGGGCTCGATTCCAGGACCCTGGGATCATGACCTGAGCCCAAGGCAGACGCTTAATGACAGCCACCCAGGTGCCCCAGAGCCATGTTGATATTCTGTGAAAGGAAACAAAATTAAATTCCATTTATTTTCCTCCACAGGACAAAAGTTAATTGCATCTCTGATACCAATGACATCTAGAGACAGAATTAAAGCCATCAGGAATCAGCCGAGAACCATGGAAGAGAAAAGGAACCTTAAGTATGGATCCAAAGCTTTTCTTCTTTCCCAGATTTCAAGTGAATTTTAGTCTTCTACTTTTGTCCCATCTCAGAAAGATAAAAAACAAGGGCTCATGGGTAATGCATTCAGTTGGGTGTCCAGCTCCTGGTTTTGGCCCAGGTTGTGATCTGGGCATTGTGAGTTTGAGCATCAGGCATCAGCTAGGAGTCTGCTTGAGATTTTCTCCCTCTCCCTCTGCTCCTCCCGCTCGGGCTCTCTCTTTCTCTTTCTCTTTCGAATAAATAAATAAATCTTAAAGAAAAAGAAAACGAGAAATATATGAATGCAAAAGAAGCTACAATCTTCCTACAGAAGAATTCCAAATTATATAGACATTCCTCTTTCCTCTCACCTGGACCGTGGGCTGTGCTTAATGATGTGCTGTCAAAGATGGGGCATGAGAAGTGAGGGAGAGTAACTTTCTAGGGATGTGGTCTGGCCAACACTCCTCTGACCAGGTGATCAGGTTAGCATCCCCAGAGATCCGTGGTTAGAAGAGCACATGCCCTCTGTGGTACCAAAACCATAGTATCACCAGAGAAAAAGATCAGGTAAACCCCAGTGGAGGGACATTCTACAAAATACCTGACCAGCACTCCTCAAAATTGTCAAGGACATCAAAAATAAGGGAAGTCAGAAAAATTGTCAGAGACTAGAGGATTCTAAAGAGACATAATAACTAAATGTAATGTGGGATGAAATCCTGGAATAGAACATGGCATTGGTTGAAGAACGAGTGAAATCAGAATAGTACAGAGTTTATGTACTTGTATATGTGCTAATGTTGGCTTTTTAGTTTTGACAACTACCATGGAAATGTCCGATGTTGGGGTGCCTGGGTGGTTCAGTGGCCTGGGCATCCAACTCTTGATTTTAGCTCAGGTCGTGGTCTCAGGGTTGTGAGATTGAGCCCCACATTGGGCTCTTCACTGAGCATGGAGCCTTCTTAATGTTCTCTCTCCCTCTTCCTCTGCTACTCCTCCTCCCTCTCTTAAAAAAAAAAAAAGAAATGTAAGATGTTAATAGGAGAAAATGGTGAATAGTGTATAGGAATTTTCTATACTGTTTTTGCAACATTTTTGTAAATCTCAAATACTCTAAAATTAAAAGTTTACTGGAAAGAACAAAAGGAAAAAATAAAGTCCAGAGAGGCTTTCTAAGGGCAGGAATTAAAAAAAAAAAAAAAGTGAAAGAATGAGGGCTGTTTTAGCCATCAGACTTCACATGTATTCTTCCTCATCCTTTTTCTTTTGCAATTTGTACTCTTGGCAATAACTAATGGAGTGGATGCAACAATTGCTAATAAATAATTCAATGATGCAATTGTTCTGGGGCTGCTAAGATAACTTACAAAGTCTGTCAGGGGAGATGGATTTGTCAACAAGTAACTTACACATGAGAAAAAGGAAGTCAGGCCAAATCAAGGTAGAGGAGACTGCGGTGACAGGACTAGCTAGAGTAATGCAGGCTGCTTGGGTGAAGCGGGAGGGCATGGGAGCCCAGCCTTGGAGTACAGTGATGTGGGGGTGGGCGTTTGGGTGGACAAAGAAAACCAGAAAACCACCAGAGCAAAGTACATGCAATGGATTCATGGAAGGGTAAAGAAGTCAACTGTGGCTGATCTTTTTGAAAACACTCTTCCATTTCAAACTCTGCGTGGCTGCCTCTGTCAGAGGGTAAGGGCCTTATGAGGGGCCCAGAGACTTTACAGCAGGATTTTTCAACCCAGTATGACCAGCCTTGGGGACTGGATCATTCTCTGTTGTGGGGTTCTGTCCAGCTCATTGTAGGGGGTTGAACATATCCCTGGCTTCTACCCACCAGGTGTTGGTAGCAAACCTCTCTCCCCCAGAGTTTGACAACCATAAATGTCTCCAGACTTTGCCAAATGTCCAGTGGGGGTCAAAATCTCCCCAGGCTGAGGACCACTGACTCATCGGGCCCCTCCCCCTGCAGTGGTTATCACTCAAACCCTTCTTTCTTCCCCATGCTCATTCCATTCTAGCCATCTCAGCCTCCTTGGGGTCCCAGGTTGGCTGTTCCCTATGCACACAGCAATTCCTTATCCATGCCATTAACCCCGCCCCGCCTAAAAGACTTTGCTTGAATATTGTGCTATTTCAAATTATAGCACAGTCCATATTCCAGGATTTCCAATTTCCTTACCTGCTCTGTTTTCTTTTTTCTTTTCCATAGTACACTTTTTATTTATTGTTTATTGTCTTTCTCTTCCAACTAGAAGAGATGTCTGTTCCATGAGCCAGGGAAATCATTCTCTTTTATCGCACTACCTGGGTTGTGCCTACCACATCATAGGCACTCAGTCAATATTTTGGAAACAAAATCATCATAGCAAGGGTGTCTCTCCCTTTCTTCTGCTGCTCCCCACAGGAAAATCGTTGATAAGGAGAAAAGTAAGCAGTCCCGTCGTATGCTTGAGGTCAATTGCTGTGCCCAGTGTCTAAACTCCATTTCACGGGTAAGAAGCCTCTATTACAGTCAATAAAATGGGCATCACAAGAGGTTAAAAACAGGGAAGTGGCAGAGTGGGGATGGAAAGGATCTAAGGGGAAGAGAAACCAAAATTCAGGGCTCTTTCATTGAAAGCCATAGAAATTGGGTTGGTCTAGGTACAGAGAAACCAGGTGGGGATGCAGAGGTCTAAGAGGTTGCTGAGTTATTTGGACAGCTGAGCTACTGTGTCACCTTTGACAGCAAACCCGGGAGGTAATAATAGCACTCACCTTGAAGAGTGGTCCCACAGATTCAATGAGATCATTTTTGTAAGCATGCGTAGTGCATGCCTGGCTTGTTATAATTCTCTAGACACGGAGGCCATCTTTGCTCTTGTGGGACCTACTCAGGTGTTTGTTGAGGGAATGTCAAGCCTCCTGCTTGGTGTCCCTACCCCAGGCTTACCGGAGATCTAAGAACAGCCTGTCAGAGCTGCTCAATTCCATCAGCCTATGGCAGAAGACGCTCAAGGTCATCGGAGGCAAGTTTGGAACCAGCGTCCTTTCCTATTTTAACTTTCTGAGGTGGCTTTTGAAGTTCAACATTTTCTCGTTCATTGTGACCTTCAGCTTTATCATAATACCTCAGTTTACTGTGGCCGAGAAGAACACCCTCCAGTTCACCGGACTGGAGTTTTTCACAGGGGCGGTAAGTCCTTCATTTTGCCCACCCGGGGTTCACCCACTGGGAATCCGCTGGACATACCTTGCTGGTCCCCCTTCCAGACCTCTCACTTTTCCTGGGAGTCAAATGATAGGGAAAGTGGGGGTTTAGTTAGTTATTTGTTCGTTTGTTTTATTTTTTTTAAGATTGTATTTATTTATTTGACAGACAGAGATCACAAGTAGGCAGAGAGGCAGAGAGAGAGGGGGAAGCATGCTCCCCACTGAGCAGAGAGCCCGATGCAGGGCTCGATCCCAGGACCCTGGGATCATGACCTGAGCCACAGGCAGAGGCTTTAACCCACTGAGCCACCCAGGCATCCCTGTTTTGTTTGTTTGTTTGTTTGTTTTAAATATTTATTTATTTGAGAGAGAGAAGTGGGGGGAGGAGCAGAGGGAGAGGGAGCAAGAGAATCTCAAACAGACTCCCCGCTGAGCTCGAAACCCAACACGGAGCTCGATCCCAGGACCCCCAGATCATGACCTGAGCTGAAATCAGGGACAAGACACTTATCCAACAGAGCTACCCAGGTACCCTGAAAGTGAGGCTTTAAGATCTTTTTTCCCCAAAGTAACATATACACAACACAATAGACTTTGTCTTTTTTTTTTTTTTTAAGATTTTATTTATTTATTTGACAGAGAGAGAGAGAGACAGGGAGAGAGGGAACACAAGCAGGGGGTGTGGGAGAGGGAGAAGCAGGCTTCCTGCTGAGAAGGGAGTCTAATGCAGGGCTTGATCCTAGGACCCAAGGATCATGACCTGAGCCGAAGGCAGACGCTTTTTTTTTTTTAAACTTTAAACAAATTTTTATTACACAAAGGTTGTCACATAACTGGATATTTCTCTACTTTGTACACAATTATTCTTACTCTCCACAGAAAGGCTGCTTCTTAACTTTTCATCTGGTGATGGCAAACACTAAAATCCTGATTTTAACAGAATAGTAGTAAAAATGCCTCAGTGATTTAAGTTGAAAGCAGTACATTGGTACATGGTTCTTGCACTCAGTTATCAGGAATGTACAAATGTCTTTTTTTAAAATAAAGATTTTATTTATTTATTTGACAGGCAGATCACAAGTAGGCAGAGAGGCAGGCAGAGAGAGAGGAGGAAGCAGGCTCCCCGCTGAGCAGAGAGCCTGATGCGGGGCTCGATGGGATCATGACCTGAGCCGAAGGCAGAGGCTTAACCCACTGAGCCACCCAGGAGCCCTACAAATGTCTTTTTATTAAAAAATACAAAATAAATTATCTGTAGGCATGGACAATGACAACAGTAAACCATTATATGTTGTCAACTGAAACAAGTAACTGATGGTTATAGTGATTTTCTTAAACATCGGCCAGCCTTTTCTTCAGTCCTTTCCTTCAACTGACTTCTCTGAAGTTATGGTTGAGGAGCACAGCCTTGAGCTTCCTCTCACGGTTCATTAATAATGCTAAAGCCCTATTCTAGGAATCACAACATTGTCAATCAGACACTTAATGACTGAGCCACCCAGGCGTCCCAACTTTCTGTCTTTAAAGGTAACCATATAATAGTTTGTGTTGTTCACGATTTCCTTTCTGTGCACATATGGACATCCACATACAGACACACGCATATACACATTTGCATCCCTTTGTTTTTTAACAAAAGGTGAATTATTCATATATACCACCTATGACTTGCTTTCTTTCACCCACTCTATGGTGGACATCTCTTATTGGTGTTCATAGAGTTACCTTTTCTTTCTTATTTTTCTTTCTACAAAATACTGTGCTCCTTTTGAAAGATACCTACTGTAGAAGGGAGCAAACTAAGTGAAAGTCCATGTTAGCCTTTTTCCCTTGTTTAATGCCTCAGCTCAGAGCATATCTTTGTCCACCATTTTCTTTCTAAACAGACATAGATATGTACATACAAACATATGCAGTTAGATACTTAGGTCAATATGTAGGTAGATAGGTAAACATTTAAAAAAAAAATGGGGCGCCTGGGTGGCTCAGTTGGTTAAGCAGCTGCCTTTGGCTCAGGTCACGATCTTAGGGTCCTGGGATAGAGACCCGCGTCGGGCTCCCTGCTCAGCAGGGAGTTTTCTTCTCCCTCTGTCCCGTCCCCTGTTTGTGCTCTCTCTCTCCCTCAAATAAATAAATTAAAACTTTTTTTTTAAAAAGATTTTATTTATTTATTTGAGAGGCAGAGATCACAAGTAGGCAGAGAGGCAGGCAGAGAGAGAGAGTGGTGGGGAAGCAGGCTCCCTGCTGAGCAGAGAGCGCGATGCGGGGCTCAATCCCAGGACCCTGAGGCTACGACCCGAGCCGAAGGCAGAGGCTCCAACCCACTGAGCCACCCAGGTGCCCCAAAATCTTTAAAAATTTTTTTAAAAAACAGGATACTAAGGTCTTACTTTGCAACATTTTTTGCTTCACTGTGTATCTTGAGCATTGATATAGGTCAATGGTATCGTTTTCAACAGCAGCCATGATTTATTTACCCAGCTCTCTACTGAGAGACGTATGGCCCCTGCCTTGTGAGTCTACCTTCTAGAAGACATTTCTCCCATTGGTGTTCTATAGACCAGGGATCAACAAATTGTAGCTGGGGGCCAATCTGGCCTGCCACCTGTTTCTACATTTTTAAATGGTTGAAAAAAAATCAAAACAAGGATAACACTTTGTGAAACATGAAAATTATACGTGAAATTCAAATTTGTGCCCATAAATAAAGTTCCTCTAGAACATGGCCACATCCCTTTCTTTATGTGTCAGCAATGCCTTCCTACTATGGTGGCCAAGTGGAGTTATTACTGTAGCTGCCAAGCCAAAGAGGTTTACTCTCTAGCTCTTTTTTTTTTTTTAAGATTTTATTTATTTATTTGACAGAGAGAGGGATCACAAGGAGGCAGAGAGGCAGGCACAGAGAGAGAGGGAAGCAGGTTCCCTGCTGAGCAGAGAGCCCGATGTGGGGCTCGATCCCAGTACCCTGAGATCATGACCTGAGCCAAAGGCAGAGGCTTAACCCTCTGAGCCACCCAGGCGCCCCTACTCTCTAGCTCTTTACAGAAAAAATTTTCTGACTCTTGAAGTAGGATGTTGTAAGTTTACTTTTAAAATTTCTTCCATTTATCTTTTTAATTTATTTTTCTGTTAAAAATTTTTCCTTGGGGGGTGCCTGGGTGGCTCAGTGGGTTAAAGCCTCTGCCTTCGGCTCAGGTCATGATCTCAGAGTCCTGGGATCGAGCCCAACATCGGCTCTCTGCTCAGCAGGGAGCCTGCTCCCTCCTCTCTCTCTGCCTGCCTCTCTGCCTGCTTGTGATCTCTGTCTGTCAAATAAATAAATAAAATCTTAAAAAAAATTTTTTTTTCCTTGGGATAAATTCATTAAAGTGGAATTATTGTATACATTTCATTTTCATTTTCCTCCTCATTATGATGTGCACATGTGTATATATGGACATGGAGTTCAACACAGGGGGCAAATTCACAACCCTGAGACTCAAGACCTCTGTTGAGCTCAGAGTCAGACACTTAACCGACTGAGTCACCCAGATGCCCCAATGTATATTTTTTACATTTGTATGTATGAAACATTTTATTATGAAAAATTTCAAACCTAAAGGAAAATAAAGAGTAGTAAGTAAACATTCATGTACTCACTACCTAGGTTTTAAAATTGTTAATATTTTTTCATATTGTTTTATCTTACTAGGTTTTAGAAGTACTTTACAGTAAATTACAGACGCCAAGACATTTTACTTCAATTTTCTTCAACATGCATCTCTGAAAAATAAAGATACTTTCTGCAGTCCTTACCCCTAGCAAAATTAAAAGTCGTTATTATCTAAAATCCAAACTATATTCAGATTTTTCCCAGCTGTGCCCAAAACATCTTTCCTAGCCTGGTCTTTCAGACCAGGATCTAGTTAAGGTCTATACTTTGCGTTCGCTTGCCGTTCTCTCTGAATTCTCAATTAATCTAGAATGATCTCTCCAGGCACAGCCCCCTTTTTTCTTGAGAGAGAGAGAAGTGGGGGGAGGAGCAGAGGGAGAGCGAGCAAGTTTACATGGACTTGGTTACATTGACTTGTTGAAGAAACCGGGCCAGTTGTCATGCAGACTTGTTTCCTATGGACTCCCTGCTTTGTTCCTCTGGTCCCTTATTTCCTGTAAATTGAAATTTAGACCTAATGGCTTGATTCCTTTCCTATTGAACATATTTGACCATAATACTTAACAGATGACAGAGGCCACTAATGGCTGGCTTTCCTGGTTTTCGTCATGCTTTGCTTGATCACTGTTTCAAGTGGTGACAGCTGGGTCCCTCCATTGTAAGGAGGGCTTGAGAGTCCTTTCCAGCTCAAAGAGCCTTGTGATGAAATGTCTGCATTCTCAGAAGCCTTGGGTGCCCTTTCCCTACAAACAAAATGTCTAAACTGACTGATGCAAGTTTCTTGCAGATGGGAGAGATGCACCGTGCTGACTGACCATAGTCATTGTTTTTTCGGTTGACCCACCTGACCTGGGGTTTATTATCCCTTCCAGGGTTATTTTAGAAACACAGTGATGTACTATGGCTTTTACACCAATTCTACGATCCGGCACGGGAACGGTGGGGCATCCTACAACATGCAGCTGGCCTATCTCTTCACAATCGGAGCATGTTTGATCATCTGTTTTTTCAGTTTGCTATTCAGGTATAAGAGCGTCTGTGTTTCTTGATTCTAAGCTTGGTTTAGATTTAGGTAAAATTCAAGAGACTCAAAGGAAACAGTTTCTCTGCAATTTTGACTTCCTGTTGCTGTCTGATCATTCTTGTTTTATTTGTTTTAAAAGATTTTATTTATTTTTTTGACAGAGAGAGCACAAGTAGGCAGAGAGGCAGGCAGAGAGAGAGGGGGAAGCAGGCTCCCCGCCAAGCAGAGAACCCGATGTAGGGCTTGATCCCAGGACCCTGAGATCATGACCTAAGCCAAAGGCAGAGGCTTAACTGACTGAGCCACCAAGGCACCCCTGATTGTTCCTGTTTTAAAACATAGACTATAAATTTAGGTAAAGGAGGGAGGTTTTTGTTTGCTTTCAAAGAAATTGTTCAGTCTGAAAATTAGGATGCAGTGACCCAACTAGTTATATGGCAAGAAGGGTATGGAGGGACAATTGTCCCTTTGACAACTGTTAGAAGGTACAGATGTTCAGCCTCTGTCTTCCATAACCATCATGCACAGGCGGGTGGCTTAAACACAAATGTGTTTCTCAAGGTCTGGAGGCTAGAAGTCTAAGGTCAAGGTGTTGGCATGTTGGTTTCTTCTGAGGCCTCCGTCCTTGGCATATGGACAGCTGCCTTCACACTGTGATTTCACACAGTCTTTCCTCAGTGAATGTCTAAGTCTTAATCTCCTCTTCCTGTAAGGACACCATTCATATTGGACGAGGGTCCACCGTGATGACCTCATTTTAATAAAATTACCTCTGTAAAGACCTGATTTCCAAATACCGTTGTTACTGGGGGTTAAGACTTCAACATATGAACTTTTAGGTTAAACAGTTCAGCCCATAACAACCTCACTGCCAGCACTCTAACTCAAAAAATGAGATTTCATTTTGTTCTATTTTATTCAAACTAGGAAATGTTTCTTAAGCTGCTGTTAAGTCAGTGGCAAATTTTGGAGAGGCAGTGTCATTTTTCTCAGCATTTTTTACGTGTCAGGCTCAGTGCTAAGTGCTTCCTGGGCTGATGTCACTGAGTCCTGCCGTCGTCACTGTGATAATAGCATCTGCTTTTATAAAGAGCTCACTGTTCTAAACACTGCGTTGCTGCTCATGGTGGGCTGAACAGTGCCCTTCTGCCTCCCAAAGAGGTCAGGTCCTAGTCCCCAGAAGCTGTGAATATGTTACCTTACCTGGCAAAGGGGTCTTTGCAGATGTGACTAAATTAAGGATGTTAAGATGGGCCACTTAATCATAAGGGTCTTATAAATGGGAGGCAGGAGGGTCAAGGTCAGAGAGGCTGAAAGATACTGCTCTCTTGGCTTTGAAGTTGAGAGGGACCATAAGCCAAGGAATGCAGGCAGCCTCTAGAAGCTGGAAAAGTCAGAGGAACAGATTTTCCCCCAAAGCATCCATAAAGAACACAGCTCTGCTGACACCTTGAGTTTAGAACCATCTTCTGACTTTGACTTCTTTTTTTTTTTTTAATTTTATTTATTTATTTGACAGAGAGAGATCACAAGTAGACAGAGAGGCAGGCAGAGAGAGAGAGAGAGGGAAGCAGGCTCCCTGCTGAGCAGAGAGCCCGATGCGGGACTCGATCCCAGGACCCTGAGATCATGACCTGAGCCGAAGGCAGCGGCTTAACCCACTGAGCCACCCAGGCTCCCTGACTTTTGACTTCTAATAAGAGAATACATGTGTGTTGTTTTAAGCCACTAAGTTTGGGGCACTTCGGTGCAGCGGCAAGCAGAAACTCATACAAAGCTCTGTGAATGGGTCCTATTATTATTCCCATTATATAGATGTGGAAACTGAGGCTCATAGCAGTTGAAAGAACAAAGATCCCCCAAGTCGCCGTCCAGGATAGTCAGCCAGGCTGACTTGTCAGATCTTAAAACCAGTGCTCTTAACCATTATGTCTGCGATCTTATTGTCCCAGTAGAACCTGCTGCTAGCTCTTCCATGTTGCCTTTTGCTGTTAATGATCAGACTTTCCTTTGTTTAATTCCTGCATCCCCAGTGTCTGCTTCAATAACTTTGAATATTTTCGTTTCTGCCTTCCCCAGCATGGCCAGGTATTTCCGGAACAACTTCATCAACCCCCACATTTACTCCAGAGGGATAGCTAAACTGATTTTCTGCTGGGACTTCACCGTCACTCACGAAAGAGCTGTCAAGCTGAAACAGAAGAATCTTAGCACTGAACTCAGGGTAAGGCAAGCTTGCTTTACACAGCACCTTCCCATGGCAACTTCCTTCAGTATGTCTGTAACTTTTCTTAAAGTAATAATGATTTTTTTTTTTTTTTTGGTGGTCCCTGAGCGTGGCAAAAAAAAAAAAAAAAAAAAAAAAAAAGAAAGAAAAGAAAAGAAAAAGAAACAAACAAAACCAAAAACACCTAAAAATATTCATAATGCTGGGGTGCCTGGGTGGTTCAGTGGTTGAGCGTCTGTCTGCCTTCAGCTCAGGTCATGATCCCGGGGTCCTGGGGTTGAGCCCCACATTGGGCTCCTTGCTCAGCAGGGAGCCTGCTTCTCACTCTCCCACTCTCCATGCTTGCATTCCCTCTCTTGCTTCTCTCTCTCTGTCAAATAAATAAATAAAATCTTTAAAAAAAATTCATAATGCCCAGTGCTGGTAATGGTTTAGGGATGAACTTTTCACATGCTATAGTAGCTCTGTAGTTGGTATGAGCTTCCTAGGGGGCAGCTGAGGGATTTATACCAAAATGTTAAATGTAAATGCTTCTTGACCTCACAGTTCCAAGTTTAACATTTTTTTCCAGTGGTTTTCAACTCTGGACAGTTTTGCCCCTCGGGGACATGTGACAATATCTGGAGACTTTTTTGATTGTCACAGTGAGGGGGAGGGTGCTACTGGTGTCTATGGGTGGAGGCCAGGATGTTGCTAAACATCCTGCAATATACAGGAGAGTTGTCACAACATAGAATAACAGCTGAGAATTTCACTGATGCTGAGGTTGAGAAATTCTGGTCTGTAGAAAAACATTTATTAAAAAGAAAGAGGGGGAGAAAACCCATAAACAAACAAAAAACCCAAACACGGACTTCTTTTTTTTTTTTTAAAGATTTATTTATTTATTTATTTGACAGAGATAGAGAGAGGGAACACAAGCAGGGGGAGTGGGAGAGGGAGAAGCAGGCTCCCTGCTGAGCAGGGAGCCTGATGCAAGGCTTGATCCCAGGACTCTTAAATACAGAGAACAAACTGGTGGTTGCCAGGGCGGTGGGGGGGGGGGCGGGGGCGGCGGCTTGGTGGTGGAAATGGGTGAAATAGGAAAAAAAAAAGAGCAAGCAGAATTTATAAGCAAGGGCTTTGATAAGAGGTTTGAAAATGCTAACTTCCTTGGTATAAATACCCAGCCTTATTTTTCAAAAAAGAGTTTCATAACTTGAAAGAACTTTGCTCAAGAGCACGGTCCTAATCTGTTGGTCCCTTCTGTTCCTGAAAGGTGTTTGACACCCTGATGGGGATTCTTGGTCCTTTTGAGATTTTCCCATGGGTCTCTCATAATCCATGTCCAACATGAACTTTCCCCTTTCTTCTGTGGATCCGGGGTGGGTTTGTGTCTCAGAGTGCCAAAGACTGACCCGGAGAGTCTTTGCTAACAGTGGAGAGGGTCCGTGGGCCCGCTTGACTTCATTGTGCTTGTAGGAAAACCTGTCAGAAATCCGTCAGGAGAATGTCAAGTTAACGCTCAATCAGCAGCTGATCCGCTTCTCTGCTCACCTGGCGGCCTGGCTTGTGTCTACTGGAGTTGCGGTTGCCTGCTGTGTCGCTGTTTACTACCTGGCTGAGAACAACTCAGAGGTAACCACAGGGGCAGAAGCCCCAAAGTCCAGAGCACAGAACCAGGTGAAGGGATGGGATGCTGGAGGGGAGAGCAGGAGAGAGCTGCTGCTCACACCAGACTCCGTGGCCAGCAGCATTGATGTCAGCTGGAAGCTTGTGAAAAATTGCAGAATCTTGGGTCCCTCCTTGGTACGTAGACTCGGAATCCATCTTTACCATGTCCCCAGGTGATGTGTGTGCACACCTCAGAGCTAGAAGCTCTGGGCTAGTGGAGAGATAGGCACTTGGACCACAGACCTGGTATCTGGGGTTTCTTTCTTTTTTTTTTTTTTTTTTTAAAGATTTTATTTATTTATTTATTAGGCGTCCCGTATTTGGGGTTTCTAATAAAAATAATGCCTCCCGGGACGCCTGGGTGGCTCAGTTGGTTAAGCAGCTGCCTTCGGCTCAGGTCATGATCCCAGCGTCCTGGGATCGAGTCCCACATCGGGCTCCTTGCTCAGCAGGGAGCCTGCTTCTCCCTCTGCCTCTGCCTGCCATTCTGTCTGCCTGTGCTTGCTCTCTCTCCCTCTCTCTCTCTCTGACAAATAAATAAATAAAATCTTAAAAAAAAAAAAAATAATAATGCCTCCCACTGCCCCTGGCACTGAGTAGATACTCAGGAAGTATTGTGATCTGATGGACTTTTGTGAATGAGTTAACCTTTCTAAGCCCTGTATTCCTCACTTGCAAAAACAGGAATGATGGTACATGGTTTTGTGGGTGTGTGGTCAGGACCAGAGGAGAGTTAGGTGAAGAGTCTACTTAGTGTCCAGTACTGTGGGTGATGAAAGATGTTTGCCTTTTTCTTTATTTCCTAATGATATGAACTTGGAGACTAATTAGCTGGGAGATCTGGGCAAAGTACTGTTTTTTGTAGGTTTTGACTTTCAGATCCCCTGGAAAAGGGGCTCATTGTAGCCAGTTTGCTGACTTTTAGAATTGTGGTACAGGTGGGTCTGATTATGTCACTTTCTTTAATGGCTTCCTGTTGCCCTCAATATAAAATCCATCCTCCATGGCACAATTGCCAGATCTTATATGATCTGACCCTGCCCATATCTCCAGTCTCAACACCCCACAACTACCCATATCCTACACACCAGCACTCAGTGCTGAACTGAACACATTCCCTGAACACACCATGCCTTTCCTTATCTCGAGATGGGACACATGCAGTTCATTCTCCACCCCATCTCCCCTTATTCCCTTATCTGGCAAACTCCTCCTCCTCTAGACCTCAGCACAGTCATTTCCTCACCACCACCACCCTCACTAGACTGAGTTGGGTATTCCTATCCCTGTGCCCTTCTCATGTGTAGTATTGAAAAAACCTGTTGATACATCTGTCTTCAAAAGATGGTAGTGGGGCTCTAGGCCCAATACCTTGTACATAGTAGACGCTCAGCCGAGTGGGTGAATAAGTAAAGGAGAAACCAGCGAGAAAATGGATGTGGGATTATATAAATCTAAGGGTTTGCCATCAACCATGCTGAGGTGTGCCCTGAAAGAGGGGAAATTAAGTCTCAGTGCTTAAGGCCTTAGCAATGCCCTACTTAGGATGTGACCAGGTAGCTGTAGGCATAAAGAAGACTATTTAGTTTCTTCTTCACCTGGTAGCTTTCTCTACACCCACCTGAAGTGAAGGAGGGCAGGTAACGGGGTGAGGAGGCAGAAGTGGAGTTGTTTGAACAACTCTGTCTGCTCTGTGCCAGGCAGGGGTCACATTCATTGGCAACTATAGTTTCCTGTGAATGAGTGAATGATGTCCTACCTGTGTTATTTAGGAGCCAGACCTTGCCCTATTTGGTCTCATTTAATTCTATTTATTTATTTATTTATTTATTTATTTATTTATTTATTTGAGAGGCAGAGAGAGGGTGGTGGGGCAAGGGCAGAGGGAGAGAATCTTAAGCAGACTCCCCACTGAGCATGGAACCCGATGTAAGGCTTGATCCCAGGCCCCTGGGATCATGACCTGAACCAATATTAAGAGTCAGACACTTCACTGAGTGAGCCACCCTGGTGCCCCTGGTCTTACTTAATTCTTGAAATGACTCTATGGGTTACATGATAATCTCTTCATTATACAGACAGGGAAAAGGGCCTCAGAGAAGCTATGCATCTGGCCTCAGGTCTTGAAGCTCATAAGCATGGGGAGGGGGCAACATTTGATCTATCTTACCCTGGTTACAAAAATATCGCCAAAAGGGGAGGTGGGGCTTTCAAAACCATCCAGAGGTAAAGGGAGGCAGGGGTGGGGAAGGGGGTAGTGGGAGACAGAAGAAAAACCCACAGGAATCCCTTACTCCAAGGATACTGGCTGAGGGGCACCCGAGACCCCACCCTGAGCCAAATACCAGAGTGTCGTATCCACATGAAGGGAGGGGTGCCTCTCTTGACCTCATACAAAGGTATGGCATGGTCTGGCAGAGGCCCACCCTTTCTCCTAATTCAGCACCCAATGACAGCGAAGCCTGGTGAAAAAGAACAGGGCTGCACAGGAGAGGGGAGGAAAAATTCTACAGTGATCGATACCCATGTGCTGTAGCTTCACCAGATCTAAAGTTTTGCTCCAATGGCCAGGGCACACCTTCTTGTCGCCCCAGACCTCTTGCCAAGGATTGTAAAATCATAGAATGGCCATTTGCATTCAGGCCTCTAAGGCACATCGACCTGGTTCAAATCTTCCACTTGGTAGTGAGTGACCCTGGGCAAGCATTTTTGCCACTCTGACCTCACTTTGCCCATCAGATAAGTCTATTCATATCCACCTGATTGGCTGTCCTGAGGATTAATGCAGTCATGTGTGTGATGCTTGACTCAGGGTAAGTGCTCAAGAACGGGTACCCTGATAGCTAATCCCAGAGAAGCTACTCCCGGGTTTTCCCCATTGTGGACAGCCTTCTGTGGGAGGCCGACAGGAGTTCAGTGCACACTTGGCATCTCAGTTCTTTCTTTCCGTCCTCTGCAGTTCCTGAAGAACCACAGGAACCCCGGGGCAGTGCTGTTACTGCCTTTCCTTGTGTCTTGCATCAATCTGGCTGTGCCACGTCTCTACTCCCTGTTCAGGCTGGTGGAGCGGTATGAGGTGCCACGGCATGAAGTCTATGCCCTCCTGATCCGGTAGGTGTGCCCGCCTTGTCCAAAACCAGCCTCCAGTACCATGGAGGGCAGGTAGGGTTAGGCTCAAGGACCAAAGTGCTGTTGTCAGAAAGAAGTCCAAGAATAAAGTGTTTCGTAGCCAGAAAATCAAAAAAGCACTCAGAAAATACAGTGAAGTCCATCTGCCTTTTGCTCAAAGTAAGGGCTTATCTTTCCCCCAATTGCGATCAGCCTGAGGATTAACATAGGTCTCAGTTATGAGATGTACAGATGTGTATGTTGTCGACTGCAAAAAAGGTTCCTGGCTGAGGAGTTGTGTGGGGACTGAAATTTATCCAGTGTTCCCATTAGTCAAGCTGTGAGCCTTGGTAGCCATTGCCTTGGCTGGGAGGAAAAGGGGCATTTTTGTAATTCACACACCCATATGGAGGTGGAGGGGGTGCTTTTGGCAAATCATTGGCTGGGAGGGTGTGCCTTTTTGTACTAGAGGTGACCCTGGAGTTTCAATAAGCATAGCATAAAATTCCCTAGGTTTTGTCCTTATTCCTTCTTCTGGCTAGTTCCCTGACCAGTTCCTGGTTATGGGTATTTATAATAATAGGTCTATACAAGGCAAATTGAATTTCTTTACTTATCAATTCGAGAGCCCTTGCCTTCCACAGCATCTGAGATCTGACTCCTGATCAGCTCGCCAACCTCACTTGGAGAATTTGGAGGGAGGGGGGTAGACCTGTGTGCTCAGCGGGCCATTTTGTTTTTGTTTTATTTTGTTTTTGTTGTTTTTTAAAGATTATATTTATTTATTTGACAGATGGAGATCACAGGTAGGCAGAGAGGCAGGCAGAGAGAGAGGGGGAGGCAGGCTCCCTGCTGAGCAGAGAGCCTGTGCGGGGCTTGATCCCAGGACTCTTGGGATCATGACCTGATCCGAAGGCAGAGGCTTTAACCCACCGAGCCGCCCAGGCGCCCCTCAGCAGGCCATTTTGAACCAATCACTTTGCTATTTGTGTTTTTCCTGATCCCTAAAGAGGTTAATTGTCTTTTCATAGACATCAGCCATTTGTACCACTTCACTAAATACTCAAAATATTCAAAATCTTCTCTACATGAAGAGAGAATGGGAAAGCTCAGAAATAGACAATTCTTTTCGATCTAAGATGAGCTTTTCTCAGCTTAGACGAGTGTGTTTTCAACTTTAATATGGAGCTACCCTGCAATAAAGGTACACTAATGCATTAATCCAGATATACGGAGCATCTGCTGCAAGTGAGGTATGGGCAAGAAATCAGGGATCTTGCATTGAAAAAGACAGATCCAGTTCCCTTCCTTCATGGAACTTACTGTCTAACACTGTGGTTCTCAACCTTCAGCACACACTAGAATTACCTGAAGGGATTGCTTGGCCCCATCCCCAGAGTTTCTGATTCTGTAGCTCTGGGGTAGGGCCTGAAAATTTGCCTTTCTAGCAAGTTTGCAGATGAGGCTGATACTACGGGGTTGGAGGACACACTTTGAGAACCACTGGTCTAGTGGCACACAGTTCTTGGCACACCAGTGCTGAAGCCCTATAAAACCAGCAGGTGTTGACGTAAGGCAAAATGACTGGGTTTAAGAGCTCAGGCTGTTAGAGCAGATGGTCCTCAGTTTCAACCCCTTGCAAACTGTGTGACCTTGGACAAATTGTTTCACCTCAAAGCTTCAGTTTCTTCATCAGTAAGATAGACATAAAATACTATCTGCATGATGATATGATTGTAAGGATTAAGAGTTGTAAAGTTGTGGGGCGCCTGGGTGGCTCAGTGGGTTAAGCTGCTGCCTTCGGCTCAGGTCATGATCTCAGAGTCCTGGGATCGAGCCCTGCATCGGGCTCTCTGCTCAGCAGGGAGCCTGCTTCCTCTTCTCTCTCTGTCTGCCTCTCTGCCTGCTTGTGATCTCTCTCTGTCAAATAAATAAATAAAATCTTTAAAAAAAAAAAGAGTTACAAAGTTGTAAGTATTAAGTTGTAAAGATTAAGGTGGTTCAGTAAAGTTCTTAACACAGTGTCAGCACCCAGTGAATAGTATGTACATTTACTGTTAATACAATCAGTGAGAAGTGAAGTCAGATAGTTTGGAGATGCACCAAAAAAGGTTAGATCAGTTGATATGAATTAGGTTATGCTGCAGTAACAAACATACCCTCTTTACTCAGTCTCAGTGGCTTAGAACACAAAGATTTATTTCTTGCTCATACTATATTGTCCCTTGTAGATGAGAGGGGGTTTTGGTCATGTCATTCATGCAGGGATCCAGACTGAGAGCAGGAAGCATCTCAAATATTGCTGATGGCCATTCCAGAGGGAAGTCAGTGAGCTCTAGAATCTCACTGGCATTTAAATGCTCCAGTCTTGAAGTGACACAAAGGGACACACATCACTTCTGCTCACAACTCATTTGCCAGAACTAGCCCTATGGCCCCACTCAAACCAGAGGGGAGCAGAAATTTCAGTCCTACCATGGGACCAAAGGGAAATATCAGCAAACAGTTCCAATGACTGTCATGGAAGGTAATGGTAGTTGTTTTCTCTTCTGTTATTTAGAAACATCTTTCTGAAAATATCAATCATTGGAATTCTTTGCTACTATTGGCTCAACATTGTGGCCCAGGCTGGTGAAGAGGTGAGATTTCTACACTGTTCTGCCTTGAGTTTGGTTTCTTAACCCTTTGACCCCCAGGGAGGAAGTGAGTTTCTCTGGTTTCTCAGAATTTCTATTCTTGATCTTAGAGTACATATCATATTATCCTTCCATTCATCTGCCCATTTACCCATCCATCTATCCATCCATCCTTGGGCTGTACACTGAAAACCACCCTCTTCTTGTTTGGCCAAATCCAAAAGGTCCCAGTCCATCAGCTCATAGAACTGACTTCCTGCAGAAATAATTGACCACCAGTTCCATGAACTGAATAAGTCAGCCTTCCAATTTGTGCTAGCCTGCTAAACCCCTAGGCCGCTTTCTTAGTCAAGCAGATATTAATGGATTTTCTTAAGGTTAATAAAAAGGGTGAAGGCCTTATTGCCATTGATGCCTTCTGCTCTCCCTGGCTGAAAAATGGGATCCAGAGAGCATAGGACAGGGATGAAAAGTTTTAAGAGGAGAGATAGTGAGAAGGGAAAGTTTGGGGCACATGTGGGGGACCAGAATTACTGGGGGGAGAAGGGGCACAGACAGGGAATAAACATCCTTGAAAACAAACTCAACAAATTAATGTTGCATCTGTGCCCAGAGTGGGTCTGCTTTTCTGGGTATGCAAGGTCTCAGTCAAACTGACCTAGTCCTAATGAATGTCATGTCCTAATGAGTGCAGATTGCCAGGAACAGATGGGAGTTGAGCAGGAAGCAACAGCCCCTTCCCATTTCCTGACTCTTGTTTGCCTTTCAGTGTTGGGAAACCCTCATTGGCCAGGAAATCTACCGACTCCTTCTGATGGATTTTGTGTTCTCTTTAGCTGATTCCTTCCTGGGCGAGTTCTTGAGGAGGTAAATATTTGTCAGCCTTGAGTAATTAATACCTGATGTTGGAACCAAAGCTGTTGTCTTGGCTGAGCAGGAAGGACGGTTATCTTTTATGCTTATATACTAGTACATAGGTGTCCCTTGTGTACTTTTTATTGTGTACTGTTATAAGTCTGCCTTTAGTTCTTTGGGATACTGCTTTCTTCTGAATAAACCGATATTTCAGTTTTACCTGACAGCCCTGTTTTTCAGGTTCATTTGGTTCAGCTAGCCCTTTACAACCTTCTCTTGGAAAAAAAAATAAAGGCTAGAATCAAAACACAGAAACTGAAAGTCATTTGAGAACTTTCCACTGTAGATAATTTTCATTCTAGTGTATATCGTTCCAGATTTTTCTATGCGCATACTGCTGTGTGTGTGTGTGTGTGTGTGTGTGTGTGTACATACTATATAATTTCAAAGACAGAAATAGGGTCACACTGCAAATCATTGTGGTATTTGCTCTAATTAATCTTAAGACTCTGCTGTGGCATCTCTCCCTGATAGTACATCTAGACTTATGTCATGAGTCATTTAGTTGGATTTGATTAATGTGCTCATTGTTATTTTAGAAACCAGGTATACAGAATTGAGGCAGTGTTCTCATTGACCCATGTGTAGTCCTCTTTCATTGATTTATTCATTTATTTGTTAATAATATGCTGAGCATCTCATTCCTTATAGACGCGTACAAGTTTCTGTGAGCTGCCCTCATGATAAGATGGCATGACGTAAAGATTCTTTCCTCAGTGGGTAGCTTACATGCCCAGTCTCCTCACTCAGTCTGCCCAACCTCACTTTTATTATAGCTTGGGTCCAGAGTCTGGATGTAAAGGTGAGGAGGTTTTTTTGTTTTGTTCTAGTTTTTTTTTTTTTTTCCCAGTGGGAATTTTATTTATTTACTTAATATTTATGATTTTATTTATTTGACAGAGACGCAGTGAGAGGGAAGGCAAACAGGGGGAGTGGGAAAAAGAGGAACAGGGAGCCTAATACACGGCTTTATCCCAGGATCCCGAGATCATGACCTTAGCAAAAGGCAGACACTTAACAACTGAGCCACCAGGAATCCCCAACCCTGAGATTATTACATGAGCTGAAATCAAAGAGTCAGATGCTTAACCTGAGCCACCCAGGCACCCCTCTAAAATTGTTTTAAACCACTTCAGCAATATCTGTATTCCAATGCATTGTATTAATTCCATTTTCCCTCAAGTCCTTCAATTATTTCTTTGAAAATATGCTTGTACTTGGAACCTTTCAAACATTTTTTTTAAAAGATTTTATTTATTTATTTGACAGACAGAAATCACAAGTAGGCAGAGAGGCAGGCAGAGAGGCGGGGGGGAGGCAGGCTCCCTGCCTAGCAGAGAGCCTGATGGCGGGGCTCCATCCCAGGACCCCGGGATCATGACCTAAGCCGAAGGCAGAGGCTTTAACCCACTGAGCCACCCAGGCGCCCCCCTTCAAACATTTTTAAGGGTACTTACGACTTTATTCCAAACTGGTGAGCCTCTGCTTTGGGAATCTTTTGAAGGAGAGAGTTGATGATTTGGGTACTAAACTCAGATGTTTTTTTCACAGACTCATTGGGATGCAGTTTATCACAAGTTCTGGCTTACAAGAGTTCGACATTGCCAGGAATGTCCTGGAACTGATCTATGCACAAACTCTGGTGTGGTAAGTTTTGAAAATCTTCAGACCAACTCAGAAATATTTTGTAAGTGGGGATATTTTGGCTATTGTTACCCTTATGAGCACTTTCTAAAAACCATGTTAGGAAAATGCATCACGTAATGGCATCTTAACCATTTCTAAATGTACATTTGAGCCGTGTCTATTTGCATAGCTGTACAATAGATCTCCAGAACTCTCTTCATCTTGCAAAGCTGAAACTCCCTACCCATGAAACAAAAACTCCCCAGCTCCCCCTTCCCCAGCCCCTTGCAGCCGGCACTCTATTTTCTGTCTCTATGAGTCTGACTGCTCTAGATACTTTATGTCAGTGGAATCATGCAGAGTTTATCTTTTTGTGACTCCCGTGTTTCACTTGGCATAATGTTCTTTGGGTTCTACATATAGTAGCTGACAGAGCACTTCTTTCCTTTGTAAGACTGAATAATATCCCATTGTGTGGATACACCACATTTCGTTTATCCATCCATCCATGGATGGCCTTTTGGATTGCTTCTACCTCTTGGTTGCTCTGAATAACGCTGCTATGATTATGGGTATGCAAATGTCTTTTTGAGACCCTGCTTTCAGTTCTTTTGGATATATACCCAGAAGTGGAATTGCTGGGCCTTATGACACATAGGGTCACTCTTAGATTTTTTTAATAAAGGATGTTCATAAATCAGCTAATATGATAATAACAAAATATTTCCATTTATCAAGTGCTTACTTTGGGTTGGTTTGTTTTATTTTAAGATTTTATTTATTTATTTATTTGACAGACAGAGATCACAAGTAGTCAGAGAGGCAGGCAGGGAGAGAGAGAGAGAGGAGGAAGCAGGCTTTCCGGGGAGCAGAGAGCTCAACATGGGGCTCAATCCAAGGACCCTGGGATCATGACCCGAGCTGAAGGCAGAGGCTTTAACCCACTGAGCCACCCAGGCGCCTCTGGTTGGGTTTTTGAATCCTAGAAACCAAGACCTCATACTACTGACCACTTGAAGGAGGTTCCAGTAGCCATGAGGTGGGGGAAAAGTTACAGTCAGAGGTGACCATCATTACTTCTGGGCCTTTACGGTTTGCATTAATAAATTGTAAATAAGCACAATTGAAAACACATGTATCTTTTCCTTTCTCCATGGCAGTTATAGATTTAACCTCTGTGCATTTTAGGAGAATATTGCCTTTGCTGATGAGCTTTGAAAGATGAAACTATTTCACTTAGTGAAATAAGTCAGTCAGAGAAAGATAATTATCATATGGTTTCACTCATACGTGGAATATAAGGAATAGCATGGAGGATTATAGGGAAGGGAGGGAAAACGGAATGGGAAGAAATCAGAGAGGAGACAAACCATGAAAGACTGTAGACTCCTGAAAACAAATGGAGGGTTGTGGAAAGGAGAGGGGTGGAGGGAAGGGGTAAGTGGGTGATGGGCATTAAGGAAGGCATATGATCTGATGAGCGCTGGGTGTTATACGCAACTAATGAATCATTGAACATTACAACAAAAACTAATGATGTACTATATGTTGGCTAATTGAATTTAGATAATTAAAATAAAAGAAGATAACAGAAAGGTGCCTGGGTGGCTCAGCTGTAGACCATCCGGCTCTTGGTTTCAGCTCAGGTCATGATCTCAGGGTTGTGAGTTCGAGCCCTCATCTGCTCCATGCTGGATGTGGAGCCTGCTTGGCATTCTCTCTCTGCCCCTCCCTTTCTCACTCTCTTTCTTTCTAAAAAAAGAAGACAACAGAAAGGGAGTGTATGTTAGGGATGATGATAGAGGTGAGGTGAGGTGAGGTGATTCCCAAACTTTAGGCTTTTGCACACCAGCCTATTTTTTGGTGTATGTTTATTTGACCGCGAGAGAGGGAGCACAAGCAGGGGGAGCAGGAGATGGAGAAGCAGACTGCCCACTGAGCAGGGAGCCATTGTGGGGCTCGATCCCAGGATTCTGGGATCATGACCCGAGCTGAAGGCAAATGCTTAACCGACTGAGCCACCCAGGTGCCCCTACTTACATTGTTAAAGACATCTTTATTTTTCAACCATAAATGGAAAACTAGTGTCATTTGAGAGAAACTTCAAGTAACTTGAAAAGTAAATCAAACCAGGGCACCTGTCTGGCTCAGTTGGTAGAGCATCCGACTCTTGATCTCAGGGTCGTGAGTTTGAGCCCCATTTCTGGTGCAGAGATTACTTAAAGAAAATTGTCAGTCACTTTAAAAAAAATAAAATAAAACCAAGCCAACACAGTCATTAAATTCTAGCTAGGTGTTGCTATCTGCCAAGGCTCTTAGTTTAAATCTTCCTGCCCCACCCCTTTCTTTCAGGGAAAAAAAGGGATGTGGGCATGTGTTAGGGCCAACAGAGCATGATTTTCTTCTCTTGGCACTTAGGAACATTAGGGAAAATTGAGGGGGAATGCCCTTCTCATGTGTAACTCAGTGCAGTTTAAAGATTTTTTTATTTTACTTTATTTTATTTATTTATGTGAGAGAGAGAGAGAGAGAGAATGAGAGAGAAGGAGCATGAGAGGGGAGAGGTCAGAGGGAAAAGCATACTCCCTGCTGAGCAGGGAGCCTGATGTGGGACTCAGTCCTGGGACTCCAGGATAATGACCTGAGCCGAAGGCAATCGCTCAACCAACTGAGCCACCCAGGCACCCCATTCAGTGCAATTTAATGACTGTCCCTGCAGGACCTCAGACTGTCTTAAATGCCATGAAGGGAGAGGGACATGTCCCCCATTTGCGACACCTAGGTTAGGGCTTGCTGAAGGCCATTTGGTGGTATGTGGGTGGTGTTTTCTGCCAAAATCTCTTTCCCAAAGCTGGGAAGAGAACAAGTGAGGATCCTGGGTAAGGTGGGGGTGTTCCTGGTTTGCAGTGACAGAACAGTCTCCCCCTTTTGTTAGGAATGCCATAGACAAAGTACCACAGGAGGGGTGGCTTAAGTAACACGATTCTAGAGGCTGGAGGTCCAAGATCAAGGTGTTCATAGGGTTGGTTTCTTCTGAGACCTCCGTTCTTGGTCTGTAGATGGCACCTTCTTGCAGTGACCCATGGTTCCTCTGGGTGTATCTGTGTCCTAATCTCTTCTTTTAAGGACTAGGCAGATTGCATTAGGGCCCACCCTAGTGACCTCATTTTACCTTAATTACCTCTTTAAAGACCCTATTTCCAAATATAACACATTCCAGGTACTGGGAGTTAGGACTCCAACATATGCATTTTGGAGAAACACAGTTCAACCCGTAACCCCCTCTTTCCCTTCCCTTCAAACCCCTGTATCTCCCCCTACTCCCCACTCTGTGTGTCTCCCCCTGACCTCTGACACTCTTTTTCCCTCATAGGATTGGAACCTTCTTCTGCCCTCTGCTGCCCTTTATCCAAATGATTACTCTTTTCATCATGTTTTACGTCAAAAATGTGAGTCAGTCTGAAGTTGGAATCAATTAGCCTCTCTCAGTCCCATGTGACCCTGTGGTGGTTGAAATTGCATTGGGGATGGTAGGGGTTGGTGCTGAAAAGAGTATCAGGAAGCCAGTGCCCAGGTGGGGTCCCTCTGGCCTGCTTCTCTGGCCGCAGATGGGAGCTGGCTGTTTCTCTCTCTCCAGATCAGCCTGATGAATTTCCAGCCTCCAAGCAAAGCCTGGCGAGCCTCACAGATGATGACGTTCTTCATCTTCTTGCTCTTTTTCCCATCCTTCACCGGGGTCCTGTGCACCCTGGCCATCACCATCTGGAGGTAGGAGATAGGAGCCTTATGGTGAGGTCTTAGAGATGGGGTGGGTGAGTGTTTTAACATATCGGCTTTATTATGATTAAGGTATGGTGAGGCCAGCAGATCAGAAGGTGAATGCTGTTGAAAAGGTGATTTGTTATTCTCAGACCGCAGTAGAAGTGGTGGTGGGGGATGGGAATACCACACCACGGAGGGCCACGTGTGGAAGCCCCAGGGTTGGTCAGGTTGCAGAGGGAGTGAGGAGAAAATGTGAGCAAGAACCTTTATGGTGGTTTCTATGGGAAGGAAAGGTCGAAGCAGGGTAGGCAGGTTTAGGATTGGCTAGTTGGAAAAATTTCAGTGGGCTTTGAGGTATAGGGGCTGACTGGAGTTGTCTGGTACCTGGGGCCTGGGGTAATCAGGGCATGGGGATAGTGACCCTGAGTGTGAGAGCCTGATAGAGTAGATGGAGGGTGGGATAAGGGCTCTGGACCAAGGGCTGTCTCTCCAGGGTCAGTAAGACCCTGGATGTCAAAACATCAGAGTGAGAAGACATGCTTAATAAGCTTGATACATTGTTTAGCCCAAGTTCCCTTGGAAATCAGCAGACACAACAACCAAGGGAAGGAGGAGATCTTGGTTTGGTCACCACCCAGCAGGTGACTTGGCACAGTTTCCTCGCTTCTCAAAGTACAGCTGCTTCCCAGAACAGGGACAGGACTTCAGCCAAGTGAACCAAAATGCCCTGCTTGAGCTGGTTCCCTCCTAGCTCTCTGACCTCAACCCACTTTGGCTCCACTTTCCTTCATCCTCGTGGCTCTTGCTCCATGCCTGGGACCCTGTGAGCCTCTCCTGACACAGGGTGGAGTCCTCTGTTTGAGGTGTTCTCCCCACTCCCCTTTCTTGGTGACCTTCTGTCCACCCTCTGTTTCTTGGCTCAGAAGTCATCTTCAAGAGGTGACCCTCCTGACCCTGCTTATCTATGTCAGTTCCACCTCTTCTCTCTCTCAGGGCAGTTTCCTTTCTTCATTCCATCATTCATGGTCAGAAATGCCTTCATTTGAACTTTTGTTTAATCATTACCCATTAGTTGTTCATTTTTCTTTTTTTTTTTCATAGTTTATTTTTTAATTAAAAAAAGATTTTATTTGAAAGAGAGAGGGAGGGTGCATAAATGGGGGGAGGGGCAGAGGGAGAGGGAGAAACCGACTCCCCACTGAGCCGCCAGCCAGATGCGGACTCCATCCCAGGAACCTGGGATCATAACCTGAGCTGAAGGCAGATGCTTAACTGACTGAGCCACCCAGGCATCCCTAGTGGTCCATCTTTCTTACTAAAGTGTAAACCCAAGAGGGCACAGTCCACATCTGTCTTGTTTACTATGGAATCCCCAAGGGTTAGTATCTAGCACTATGCCAGGTACAGGTGCAGTAAACTTTTATTGAATGAATGAATGAGTAAATGAATGAATGAATGAAAGAACAGAGGAGTTGACTTTTAGGATGTAAGCAGAACTGGAACCATAAGGAACTCAAGTGGCTTCAGGACAGGCTCCTCAGTTTAATGATGTCTTTGCATCTCCCTTTTCTCTCTCTCTCTAACCAGTTCCTAGTTTCCCTCTAGTTTCTGTTGGTTTGTAACAACTGACTACATGTGGCCACCGTTGTTGCCACAATTCAGGTCCAGCTTCACAATTCATAATTCACAATTTACAGTTCAGGTTCAGCTTCCACAAATCACAGGGTCCCCTCTTCATATTTCTTAGTTCAAGTTCCCCAGAAAAAGAATCTGACCACCCAGTTCAGTTCTTCAAGCCAGGATATCACTGTCTGCTCTTTGGATGGGCAACAAGTAGATCTGGTGAGAAGCCTGTCTGGGAGTAGGTCCTTGGAGTACAAGTCACATGTATAAAACATACTAGCTGAGGCCTCAAGGGAGAGGGTTTTGTTTGGAAGGAGGGTCTGTGTTCAGCAGGCAAGAATTGCTGCTTCCAGGGGCAGAGCCCAGAAAGGACAGTTTGATTCCAGAAAAAGCTATACCCAAGTGCGGTGCTAGAGATGTCTTTCTGTTCCTTGTTTTACCAGACTGAAACCTTCCGCTGACTGTGGCCCCTTCCGAGGTCTGCCGTTCTTCATTAACTCCATCTACGGCTGGATCGACACCCTGAGTAAAAGGCCCAGCTACCTGTGGGTTGTTTGGATCTACCAGAACCTCATCGGAAGTGTGCATTTCTTTTTCATCCTCACTCTCATTGTGTTGTAAGTGGAGCACCTGGGGAATCTGGAGGGGGAAACATACCCTTAACTCTGTCCTGGGTAGTCAGGGGGAAGTTTGCTGGGAGAGCAAAGAGCTACAGTGTAGCTCAGTGTTCTGAATGCTCCTGACTTTGCCCTTGAATTTTTAAAAAAGTTACTTATTATTATCTTGTCCTAGGTTTTCCTTTTTTTTTTTTTTTTCTTTTTTTGCCTGTTTTATGAAGGAAGCAATGCCTGTGATGCCCCCTCTTAAGAAATAACATGAACACGGGGTGCCTGGGTGGCTCAGTGGGTTAAAACCTCTGCCTTCGGCTCAGGTCATGATCCCAGGGTCCTGGGATCGAGCCCCGCATCGGGCTCTCTGCTCCGCGGGGAGCCTGCTTCTTCCTCTCTCTCTCTCTCTGCCTGCCTCTCTGCCTACTTGTGATCTCTGTCTGTCAAATAAAAAAAAAAATAAAAAAAAAGAAATAACATGAACACAAAATGAAAATTTGGATTTGAGACTGCTTGGGAAAATTATGTGTGTGATTCTTTCTGAGATTCTGATTACATTGAAATGGGTCGGGCGTTGTTAGTAGGTAGGATAGCGTTCTTCCATTTGCAGATAAAAACAATTGATTTCTGACTTGTGAAAAAATAGATCTGCCAAGGCTGGGGTCATCTTCTTGTGGGAACAGTTGGTTGGCTAATAGCTGTCCCTATCTAGAAGCCTAGTCCTGGTGGCGTTGGAGACTGCAACCCCTCCTCGAGAGAGACGAAACTCAAAAGCACAGGCTAGTGGAAGCAGTGGATGGTGCTTACAGAGCAGCCTCTCAGTTTTATAGGTAGAAGTGATGAGACAGAGATGGGCTGGCTTGCAGAGATAGGTTCTGGGCTGCACAGTCTGTGAGTGACACAGGACTTAGAACCAGGGTGTCCTTGCTCCGGGTCGTGCCCTCCCTTCCCTACACTAGGTTGTCACCGACCTCTATAAAATGCTGAGCTTTCCTAGGGCCTTGTTGCATCTTACTTCTAATTCACTGGGTAGCTTATTAGAGATCCAGAATCTTGGGCCCTACCCCAGATCTACAGAACCCCAGAATCTGCATTTTGACAAGCTCCCCAGGAAATTTACGTCACATTGAAGTTGGAATAGCAGTGTCCAGACTCACAAACTGGCTACACATGAGAATCATGTGTAATTTCTAAAAATACTGTCATCTGGCCCTCTGCCCAGAGAAGCTCAGTTAATTGATCTGAAAAGAGGCCATGGAATGAATTTTTTTTCCATCTCTCATGATTCCGTGTGCAGCCAGGTTGAGAACTGTTGCTTTTTTTTTTTTTTTTTTTTTTTAATTTACTTGAGACAGAGAGCACAAGCAGGGTGGGGGCAGGCTCAGAGGGAGAAGGGGAAGCAGACTCTGTGTTGAGAGGGAGCCCAACATGGGGCTTGATCCCAGGACTCTGAGGTCATGACCAACCCCAGCCGAAGGCAGATGCTTGACTGACTGAGCCACCCAGGCACCCCTAGAGCCATTGCTCTGATGTATTTAACGTGTAACTCACCCAGATACAACTTTTCAGGAACACTGTAGGGCCAAAATCCACTTGCAAGTACATATCTCTGTTTCTTTGCATCCTTTTGGAATTTGGGGCCTGCAAAACATTGGCAAAAGTGTCTGTCATTCTTTCTTTTCTTCTCTTCTAGAATCATCACCTACCTTTACTGGCAGATCACAGAGGGAAGGAAGATAATGATCAGACTGCTCCATGAACAGATCATTAATGTAAGTTCCCTCACTGTTATCTGTTATATCCTCCTCCCACTTTTTTTTTTATCCTCTGTTATCCTCTGTTATCCTCCTCCCACTTTTTTTTTTTTTTACTTTTTATAAGGGGAATTTCCAGACATACTCTGAATAGAATAGTTTATTGAACCCACATTTGCCCACCACTCAGTACGAACTACTGTCAACATTTGGATACTGTTTTTTTTTTTTAATTTTTTTTTAAAGATATTTATTTATTTGACAGAGAGAGATCACAAGTAGACAGAGAGGCAGGCAGAGAGAGAGAGAGAGAGAGAGAGAGAGGGAAGCAGGATCCCTGCTGAGCAGAGAGCCCGATGCGGGACTCGATCCCAGGACCCTGAGATCATGACCCGAGCCGAAGGCAGCGGCTTAACCCACTGAGCCACCCAGGCGCCCCTGGATACTGTTATTTTATTAACCCTCACATAAATCTCTGGATTATTTTATTTTATTGTTGTTACATATAACACCCAGTGCTCATCATCTATGGATTATTTTATTTTATTTAGTTAATTTATTTTTTAATTTTTATTTATTTATTTTTTTCTTAAAGATTTTATTTATTTATTTGACAGAGAGAGATCACAAGTAGGCAGAGAGGCAGGCAGAGAGAGAGAGAGAGGGAAGCAGGCTCCCCTCTGAGCAGAGAGCCCGATGTGGTACTCGATCCCAGGACCCTGAGATCATGACCTGAGCCGAAGGCAGTGGCTTAACCCACTGAGCCACCCAGGCGCCCCTAATTTATTTTTTTTAAAAGATTTTATTTATTTATTCGACAGAGGGAGAGAGAGATCACAAGTAGGCAGAGAGACAGGCAGAGAGAGAGGGGGACGCAGGATCCCTGCCGAGCAGAGAGCCTGATGCGGGGCTGGATCCCAGGACCCTGAGATCATGACCTGAGCCGAAGGCAGAGGCTTAACCCACTGAGCCACCCAGGTGCCCTCTCTGGATATTTTTTTTTTAATTAAAGATTTTATTTATTTACTTGAGAGACAGAGATCACAAGTAGGCAGAGAGGCAGGCAGAGAGAGGAGGAAGCAGGCTCCCCACTGAGCAGAGAGCTGGATGCGGAACTTGATCCCAGGACCCTGGGATCATGACCTGAGCTGAAGGCAGAGGCTTTAACTCACTGAGCCACCCAGGTACCCTCTCTGGATTATTTTAAAGCAAATCTAGACTTATATCATTTTATCTGTAAAAACTTATATGTGCCTAGAGAAACAGATTTTTTTTTTTTAAGATTTTATTTATTTACCTACGAGAGAGAGACAGAGATAGTGAGAGAGAGCAGAAGCCTGGAAGAGAGGGAAAACACGCTCCCCACTGAGCAGGGAGCACGATGGAGATACAGGCTTTTAAAAAATAGAACCACAATACCATCATCACACCTAAAAGAAAGGGTAATAATTCTTTACTGTCATCTCATTTGCAATTAATGGTCAGATTTTCCTGATTGTCCTCTGAAGTGTTCTTTTTAAATTTTTTTTAAAAGATTTTATTGATTGCTTGAGAGAGAGAGAGATACAGAAAGCATAAACAGGGGGAGAGGCAGAGAGAGAGGGAGAAGCAGACTCCCCATTGAGCTGGAAGCCTGACTTGGGGCTTGATCCCAGAACCAGAGACCATGACCTAAGCCAAAGGCAGAGGTTTAACCATCTGAGCCATCTAGGCACCTCTATGAAGTGTCTTTTTACACTAGGGTTGTTCAAATCAGGATCTGAGAAAGTGCCGTAGGTAGCATTTGTTGATATGTTTCTTGCTTCTTTCTTTCCTTTTTTAGGTTTTTATTTATTTATTTGGTAGAGAGAGTGAGAGAACACAAGCAGGCAGAGCAGCAGAGGGAGAGGGAGAAGTAGACTCCCCACTGAGCAGGGAGCCCAATGTGGGGCTTGATCCCAGGATCTTGGGATCATGACCTGAGCCAAAGGCAGTCACTTAACCAACTGAGCCATCCAGGCACCCCTTGTTTCTTTTTATCTATAATTGTTCACACCTCCTTTCTTCTCTTGCCATTTATTGTTGATGAAACCAGATCATTTGTCTTGTGGTAGTTGTTACATTCTGGATATATCTGATTTGCAACCTTGTCGTGGTGTTCACCATGTTTCTTTTTTCTTTATGTTTCCTGTACCCTGCTGGTGAGATTTGAAAACCTGATTAAATTCAGATTCAGTGTTTTAGCCAGAATACTTCAGAGATGATGCTAGGAGCTGCTTATGGTGTCACCTTGAGATGTAAAATGTCCAGTTGTCTATTTTTGTGATGTTAAAAGCAATCAGTGGGTCCATGCTTAGTTAGCCAGACCCATCCATTGTAAGGCTCCCCATCTGCCTTTCACCTGATGGATTTTGCAAGCTTTGATTAATATTGCCTAGAAGACCTACTGATTTTGTTAGAAATGACAAAATAGTGGTACTCTACTCCTAGAAATTCTTCTGCATTAATTAGCTAGAATTCCTCTATGAAAAAAGGAATTTTTGCTCACCAACTATTTGATTATGTTGTAATGCAATTTATAAAGGAAAGGCAACATAGATGCATTTTTTCCCTTTTATTTACCAGTTTTTGAAATGATGGGTTGGTACCCTCCTGTATTAGTTTCTTGGACCTGCCATAGCAAATAACCACAAACTTGGTGGCTTAAAATAACAAGTTTATTCTCTCACAGTTCTTGATGCCAGAAGTCCAAAATCAAGGTGTCAGCAGGGTTGGTACCTTCCAATGCTGTGAGAGAGAATCTGTTCCATGGTTCTCGTAGCTTCTTTTGGGGACCACTGGCTCACCTTGCTGTTCGTTTGCTCAGGGCTTCCTAACTGCTCTCTCTGCCTCCATCTTTGCAAGTTCCTCTTCCCTGTGTTTCTGTTTCTCCTTCTCTTCTAAGGACTTGTCATTGAATTTAGGGTTCATCTTCATCCGGAAGGATCTCATCTCAGATTCTTTAATTACGTCTACAAAGACTTCATTTCCAAACAAGGCCATAGTCACAGGTACTGGGGTCAGGATAACTTGGACATATCTTTTCAGAAGGGAGATACTGTTCGACCCGCTATACCTAGCAACCTCCCAATGTGGCCAGTGAGGATTTTAAAATTATCCTTATGGATTCATAGATTTAAGTATACTTGGGCATCTTTCAATTATAATAATTTATTTGTGCTTAAACAGTCTCATCCTTTGCTAATGGAAATCCTTTTGAATTAGCTCCTAGGCTCTTTTGACATGACTCTAGAAGTCGGTTTTTTTTGTTTTTTTGTTTTTTTTTTTAACACATTTTGTTTACTTGACAAAGAGAGAGAGTGAGCACAAGCATGGATAGCTGCAGAGGGAGAGGAAGAAGCAGGGAGCCCCACGCAGGGCTCGATCCCAGGACCTTAGGATCATGACCCAAGCCAAAGGCAGCCACTACCAGCTGAGCCACCCAGGTGCCCATTATGACCCTAGAAATCTCTGATAGGTTACTTGCTCTGTGGAAGGACAAGATGTTCCAGGCTCTTCTTGTTCATTACGTGTCCCAGAACATGAATAATTTTTTCAAGGAGTCTTGGTGAAATGGTATTTGGAGACCACAGTCTGGGAATAAGGTTGCTCATGGCTGTTGGGCTGGTTCCCTTTTCTTCTAAATACCAACATAATTATGACATGAACACTTACATCTAAGAACATGGGAAAGAAGCAGGATTCCCTAGGGTACTATCTACTTGAATCTTTGGGGTTTCAGATCACTTGGATTGGTCCTTTATATGGTATAAAGAAAGGGCATGGATTAATTATGTTCTTTCCCTTGCCTGTCCCCACAAACATCACCTGTATTTTTCTGATGCAGCATGTAGAATATTTTGGGCAGGTCTTTAGTAGATTTTAACTGGGGAGGAATTTGATTTTAAAACATTCTGTTGTAAGGGCAGTGCCAAGTAAACTAGGGAGGAATTTAGATGGCATCATTTCAGGGAGGCACCAGAAGCATCTCCATAGGTCTGCATCCTTGGGAGTCTGGCTCAGAGGGTGGACCACAAAGATAGGCTCATTGTCTCCAAAAGAACCCAAACTAAGAGGCTGGAAATAGGCTCAGTAACAATCCTTCTCAAAGTATGATCACCTTCACTGAAATTCTTGAATGCTTATTAAAAATGCAAATTCCTATTACCCTGATCTCCTCCAACAAGTAATGGCAACAGATAACATTTGTTGAGCATTTACACGATGCCTGGCATGGGCTAATGAACAAAAAATCTGATTTAATTTTTATTACTCTCTCTGGGGCACATACATCTTTAATCCCTATTTTAAAATTAAGGAAACTAAGGCTTACATAGTGAAATGACCTGCCCAAAGTCTCAGGGCTAGTAAGTGGTGGGATTTGAATTGGGAAAGGCCAAAGTTTATACTCTTAACTACCATGCAGCTTTGCCTCCCTGAGTTAAGATCATTTGGATAAATCCTAGGAGTTTTCATTTTTGCAAGCTCTCCAGGTAATTCTAATTGGCACTAGAGTATGGAAATGGCTGTTAGAGACCAGCACTTTCCAAACCAGTTGGCTATATCCAAGACAGCTAGCAGACTTGTTTAAAATGCCAATTCCCAAGGACAGCTCTTCCTTGTGGAATTCCAGTGAATAAATGTAGAAGGAATGAGGGAAATAGAAAATTATTATGAGGGGTGCCTGGGTGGCTCAGTCAGTTGGGCGTCTGCCTTCATCTCAGGTTGTGATCTGGGGATCCTAGGATTGAGCCCTACACTGGGCTCCTTGCTCAGTGGAGAGCCTGCTTCTCCCTCTTCCCCTGCTTGTACTCTCTCTCCCTGTGTCAAATAAATAAATAAAACCTTAAAAAAAAGAAAATTATTATGAAGCAAATACCACAGCAAAAACTGTTGGATGCTAAATGATAATGATAACTATTTGTTAGATACTCAAATTTGTGGGTGAAAGTTTAATGAGAAAAAAGGGCGGGGTGCCTGGGTGGCTCAGATGTTAAGCATCTGCCTTCCGCTCAGGTCATGATCCCAGGGTCTTGGGATCGAGCCCCGCATCAGGCTCCATGCTCAGCGGGAAGCCTGCTTCTCCCTCTCCCACTCCCCCTGCTTGTATTCCTTCCCTCACTGTCTCTCTCTGCCTGTCAAATAAATAAATGAAATATTAAAAAAAAAAAAAAGACTCTCTCCCTCTGCCCTCTCCCGCCCCCTCCTCCCTTCAAATACATAAGTGAATCTTAAAAAGAAGAGAGAGAGAGAGAGAGAGAGAAAACATGGTGACAGTCTCTATCCTGTGTCTGGGACCCTACCTGCCTAAAAAAAACAAACAAACAAACAAAAAAAAAAAAACACCCTTCTTTCCATCATTTTCTTCTTAACCTCACACCATCCTCCATATTTTTGTTCTTATTTTTGTTTTCCTTCTTGGCAGGAGGGCAAAGATAAAATGTTCCTGATAGAAAAGTTGATCAAGCTGCAGGATGTGGAGAAGAGAGCAAACACCAGCTCATTCATCCCGGAAAGGAGAGATGTAGAGGTAAGACGGGAGTTCGCCTTGGGGTCCTCGCTCATGACACAGACTTGCCTCCTTGTAAAATGTGCGTCAGGAAACTAGGATAACACAAGGGCACTTCACTTTCTATGTTTAAACATTTCTGTATTTTTTATTTAACAAATAATGTCCTTTCAACCCTATCCAAGCTGATCCTTGTTCTTGGTGCTGGGGTTACCATGATGAAGGCCCTTATGGGGCTTGGGTGCATCCCTTGTATAATCCAGTCATCCAGAAGTATTTCCACTGAGAAGGAAAGTACCTTGAAATCTCATCCCATGGTGATAATGGTTCAGTGTATACTCTTCTGGATCTTCTTCCCTAGGCATCTCTAAATATACATGTATATGCATCTACATATACAAATTTATTAATTTATTAGAAAAGTGGGGCTATACTGTACACATGGTATCATAACTCCATCCCTCATCACTTAATACTAAATTTCTGACAACGTTTCAGTCTGTGCATACTTGGATATTTGGGTTGTTTCCAGGTTTTTTGTTTCTAATACTAAAAACAGTGTGTAATGAAACATTTTAAACTATTTTTACGTGAGTATTTTTGCCATAGGGCATGCCTGTGATAATGTTAATAGATTTTACCATATCATACTCTTAAGAAGATTTTACCAATTTTATGCTTACCAAGAGGGTTTAAGAGGTATTTGAAATCCTGCTCTAAGTCCAAAACCCTTGTTAGTTTCCTTGGTGTCCCAGAAGATATGGATAAACAGTAAATCCATTTTAATTCAAATGCCACTGGTTTTTGGAAGCTAGGATCTTGTCGGAAGAGACTGCCATGCCATTTACTATCTGTGCAAATTAATACCATTAGCATGATGTAGATACAGCCTCTAGAGGCCTGACTCTAAATCCTATGCAGGCAGAGATGCTGTCTGTACCCTTACAGCCCCGGGCACTGATATATTACCTGGCATATTGTAGATGCTCAGTAAATATCTAAGAGATGAATGAATAAATTAATAGAATCACTTTCCCTTAAAAGACCAAACAAAACATGTTTGCTTTGTCTGTGACTGAGCCCTGGTTTCCATCTGCCACATCTTAATTTTGAAATGGCGGGGGCTCCCAGATCCCATCAGCTATGCAACAGGACCCGAGTCTGCATTCTCTTCCAGTGATGAGGCCACCTGTTTCATTCCCTTTCAGCAACCGGACCCTTTGCATGTCAGGGAACAAGATGCTGCTCCTCGTGGTGAGTAACCAGACTGGCCCTGAAGGAGACCCAATTTAACCAAATAAGAGAGGGTCAGAGCTGCTCATGCATCAGCCTTTCAATTAAAAGAACTGACCCAAACTGGCTTTAGCAAAAATCCAAGAATAATTCTTGCCTGAAGCATGGCCAGAAGCTGAGACTCAGAATATGTCACCAGAACCTGGTTTCTTTCTATACCGTTTTTTTCCATGTTAGCTCTTTTCTCCAACAGGCTCTTGCTCACAATTTATCAGCCTCTCATACCTTCTCAGATTCAAGTCTAGTGGGAAAGAAGGAGAGACCCAGAATTCTCAATGTATTTCATTGTATCTGACTGGGTGATGTGTGCATCCATGAGCCAATTGCTGTGGCCATGATAATGTGATGATTCATTGGCCAGATCAGACATCTGTAGGTAGAGGTGGTACAACCAAACAGACCCTAGGGACTGAGAATGGGGAAGGGTTGACTTCCCAAAGGAAGTCAGGAGTTGAGGCCAGAGGGGAATGAATTTTAGGGAGGAAACAACAAACCCATCCATCTTTTTTGGGATAGCATTTACTGATGGCACCTAATGGTGGGAGTTCAAGGGGAGAATTGCAGAAACTTAATAGAAGAAGGCAGGAGGATCTTGAATTTGGTCTTTCCCTTGGAGACACAAGGCAGTGGTGCATCGGTGCTCATTCCTCTTTTCTCTGTCCATAGACCTGCGATTAAGGCGATCAGTTCAAGAAGAGAATCCAGAGGCGTGATGTTTGTTGCGGCAGTCAGACACGCATCAAATGAAAAGACAAAGATGGAACTACTTCTTCCATGACACCCGGGCCTTTCTGAGCTTCAGGAGGGGAATTCAAGCCATTATCCAGGACAGGAAACTGGCCACATTGTATATACTGATGCAAATTTGGCCATCCCTGCTGGGTTTTTTTTTTTTTAATACCTGGATTGCTGATTTTCCAAGATAAAATATTTGGACTTTTAAAATAAAGACTATTGTAACATTTAAACTGGTTCATAAAGACCTGGAAGAGAGAACCTGGGAATTATGTATTCAGTCCTTAAGAGATGTGTATATGAATTATTGGTCCTTAGAAATCTCTCCTCCCAGCCCAGGCAAAGGTTTGGAAACCAGTGCTCAAATAGTCCAGCCTGAATAAAAATGGGATCCTCAATCAGGGATGTGAGGCCTCTAAATTTGGGAACCTACATTTGTTCATGACTTTGAACTACAAATATCCCACCCCATGTTACCCAAAGGTGAAATACAACAAGAGATCTTATCTAAAACCTTTATTGAATATCAAGTCTTTGGGGTTGGTGTGGGTGTGGATTGGGACTCTACCCCTGTGAGGTTGACACATGAGTCAGCATCAAAGTCTTACGTTGAATCAAACATGAAACCAGTGGTGATGTGAAACATATGTATGTATATGTGTGTGTGGAATGAATATATATGTACGTGTGTGTGTATATACACACACACATATGTATATAGCATTCTTTTTAATATTTTTATTTATTTAAGTAATAAATAATAAATTTTTATTTATTGAAGTAATCTCTACACCCAGCATGGGCCTTGAACTCACGACCCTGAAATCAAGAGTGGCACACTCTTCCGACTAAGCCAGCCAGGTGCCCCAACATATAGTTTCTTTTGCATATTTGCTAAATGATTCACAAGGTGTGTGACTGTACTTAGAACTGAAGCATCCAGCAGAAAGGTAGAAATCACCAAATAATTCAGGTGAGAAGTCCCTTCTTGAGTAATCACCACCATGAAATGTAACTGGCACTGAATTTTGAAAACATTTAACATGCGTTTGAAACACAAGCATCTAGTCAATGCTCAGTCATGGATTGACGTTTCGTTCACGTACTTCTTCGTTAACTCCTTTCATGAGCTGGTTAATTTTGGGGGTCATACGCCTGCTAGTGGTTGCTAGCTGTGCTCATTCATTCATTCAACAAATACGTGCCAAGTAGTTGTGAACAAGATGGTGAACAACTCAAGACACTGTCGGTGCCCTCCTGCGCTTATTGCCTAGCAGATTAATTTATTTCCTTTTTTATTTTTATTTTTATTTTTTTTTAAAGATTTTTGTTTTTATTTATTTGTCAGAGAGAGAGAGAGAGAGAGAGAGAGAGAGAGAGAGAGAGTAAGCACAGGCAGACAGAGTGGCAGGCAGAGGCCTCGGAGAAGCAGGCTCCCGCTGAGCAAGGAGCCCGACTCGGGACTCGATCCCAGTCTGGGATCATGACCTGAACCGAAGGCAGCCGCTTAACCAACTGAGCCACCCAGGCGTCCCTATTTCCTTTTTTAAAAAGATTATTTACTTGAGAGAGAGAGAGCAGAGAGAACATGAGTTGGGAGGGGGGTAGAGGGAAAGAGAGAAACAGAATCCCTGGGATCTTAACCTGAGCTGAAGGCAGACGCTCAACCAACTGAGCCACCCAGGCATCCCTAGCAGATTAATTTAGACAGTTAACTAATAAATAGTAAGTAGTTGTGATTGTGATAGGTGCTGTGAAGGAGAAGCCCAGGGGACTACAGGAGACAACTTGTTGGTGAGGTCAGTGAAGGCAGCCCACTGAATTGATGTCTGAAGTGACTTTTCCCCCCCTCTGCGTCATCTTAATGCTGCTTTGTGCTGCTTTGGCTTCTCCACTAAAATAAGAACTCCCTCTGAAAGTAGCATTTTTGCCTATTCACCATATGCTAAGGGATTATATCTGGAATGCTGCTCTGTTTGCTTCCATGGCTTGTGTCAACTCCTACTTCTCCTGGAAGTATCAGGAAAGGAGAAAGATCTAGTCTGTAGGTATCACAAACATTTGGATGCAAGGATACTTTAAAACTTGGACTCGAGGGGTGCCTGGGTGGCTCAGTTGGTTAAGTGTCTGCCTTCAGCTCAGGTCCGGATCCCAGGGTCCTGGGATTGAGCACCATGTTGGGCTCCCTGCTCAGCAGGGAGTCTGCCTCTCCCTCTCCCTCTGCTCTTCCTCCCTCTCATGCTTTCTCTCTCAAATAAATGAATAACATATTTAAAAAAAATTTTTAAAAAGGGAGCACCTCGGTGGCTCAGTGGGTTAAGCCTCTGCCTTCGGCTCAGGTTATGATCCCAGGGTCTTGAGATCGAGTCATCAGGCTCTCTGCTCAGGGGGAGCCTGCTTCCCTTTCTCTCTGCCTTCCTGCTTGTGATCTCTGTCAAATAAATAAATAAAATCTTTAAAAAAAATTTAAAAAAAGAACAACCTTAAGCTTGAGATAGGGACTATATTGGCTTGCTAGGGCTGCTGTAACCAAATCCCACAGAAGGGCTGGCTTAAACAACAAATTTATTTTTCCACATTCCTGGAGGTGGAGATGTCCAAGGTCATGGTCCTGTCAGTGTCCACAGTTTTCATTTCCTTCTGATGCCTCCTGGGCTTGCAGGTGGCCTCTGCATGTAATTCTTTTACTTTTTGCTTTTTTTTTGCATGTACCTTTATGTTTTCAAATTTCCTCTCCTTATAAGGTCAATGGGCACACTGGATTAGGTCCCACCCTAATGGCTTTAATATAACTTAGTCACCTAATTAAAGGCCATATATCCAAATATGATTACATTTTGAGGTATTGGGTTCAGATTTCCAGCATATGAATTTTGGGTCAATATAGTTCAGCTTTCTAACAGGGGTCAATGCTCCCAGTCCTCTCAGGGCCCCATTAGGCATCAGGGTCCTCAGTGCCGGCTGCACTCAGAATCACAGGAGCTGCTGACCACCAACAGCCAGGCCCAGGCCCCAGTCTAAACCAACCAAATCAGGTGCCTGTACTTTTTCTTTAAGGGTCCCCAAATGGTTTCCGTGGAAAACCGGGGCTGAGAACTAGTGAGCCAGGATCTAGAATACCTTTGCATGGTTTCGCTTTTTCAAGTTTCCATGACCCTGTTATGCCCCAGTTTTTGCGTCGGAGAGACCACCAAGGAGCCAACACCGATGCAATCACACGAGGGTTTATTCGACAAGCTTAAGCTTGCGCCCAAGTATACCCGACACAGCGGAGTAGGGACTTGGACCCCAAGCTTAGTTAAGGCAGGGGTATTTATGGGTTCCTGTTACTAAAGCAGGGTGGGGATTCCTGGGACCAAAGCAGGGTGGGGCTTACTAAAGCAGGGTGGGGGAAAGTTCAGCCCTTGGGCACAGGGGTCTGAGATGGCTGCCGGAGCTAAGATGGCTGTACCTATGCTAAGGCTAAACCTGAGGTGGGATGGCCTTGATTTTTCTCGGCCTCCACAGACCCATGGTCTGCAGCCAGGAAGCAGATGATTCTCCTTCTGCCCAGTCGTCAGGAGGTCAGTAGTAGCCTAAGGCTATGTCACAGCACCTACGTCCCTCACCTCGCTTCATCTCCTCACACAGGCATTTTATCTCCTTCAATCATAAGAAGAAGGGTGAGTACGGGACAATGTTTGGAGAGAGATTACATTCATCTAACTTGTTTTGCAGTATATTGTTACTGTTATTGTCTTACTGGGTCTGATTTCTAAGGTAAACTTTACCATAGGTGTGTGTGCTGGGAAAACTCATAGTATGTATAAGGTTCGGTACCATCCAGGACTTAAGGCATCCACCCAGGGATGAGGGGGGAGTGCTGTACTTCTTCCCAAAATGCCTGACCATAAAAGCCACCTGAACTTGCAAATAGGGAGCTTAGAATATTGCGTTAGGGAGGGGCGCCTGGGTGGCTCTGTTGGTTGGGTGTTCACCTCTTGGTTTTAGCTCAGGTCATGATCTGGAGGTCGTGAGGTTGAGCTCTGTGCTGGGTTCTGTGCTCAGCACGGAGTCTGCTTAAGACTCTGTCCTGTCTTCTTGGGGCACCTGGGTGGCTCAGTCATTAAGCATCTGCCTTTGGCTCAGGTTCTGATCCCAGGGTTCTGGGATCGAGCCCCACATCAGGCTCCCTGCTCTAAGGCAAGCCTGCTTCTCCTTCTCCCACTCGCCCTGCTTGTGTTCCCTCTCTCGCGGTGTCTCTCTCTGCCAAATAAATAAAATCTTTAAAAAAAAAAAATGTCTTCTTTGGGATGCCTGGGTGGCTTAGTTGGTTAAGCGTCTGCCTTTGGCTCAGGTCATGGTCCCATGGCAGAGGGGACAATTTTCATCTGTATTGAGTTTCTTGGGATGACCCCTTGATGCTGCTGAATCCTGAATCATTTATCTATAACTCCCACTTGAACTAGGTCTGTACCTCTAGTTTTCTTGATAAGTTTCTAGTTGGCTATCCCATAATTCAGTCCTTCAACAAACATTTATTGAGCATCTACCATGTGACAGGCACCATAATAGGTGTTGGGAATGATCAAGTTTTTTCTCATTAGTGAGTCCTTGCTATGGGCTGGATACAAGGATAGGCAGGGGTTTAGGGTATGAGCTCTGGAATTACATCACCTGGACCAAATCCTTATGCTGTTACTGGTGTGTGACTTTAGGCAAGTTATTTAACTTCCCTGTGCTTTGGTGTCCTTCACTATAAAGTGGGATTGTGGGGCACCTGGGTGGTACAGTCTGTTAAGCATTGGACTCTTGGTTTCCGCTCAAGTCATGATCGTAGGGTGGTGAGACTGAGCACTGTGTCGGGCTCTGTGCTCAGCACAGAGAAGGCTGGAGATTCTCTCTCTCCCTCTGTGCAATGCCCTCCCTCCCCCACACTCTCAAATAAGTCTTTTTTTAAAAAATAGAGTGGGATTATGATGGTATAACCTCACAGTGTTGTTGCAAACACATGGAAAGCATTTGAAAGTGTCTAGTATATGTCAGGGAGTCCATAAATGTTAATAACATTTTACATGCCTTTTACATGCACTTTGTCATTTAATTAGCCACCCCTAGGGCAGTACCAATACTGCCCCTATTTTGGGTGCCTGGGTGGCTCAATTTAAGCGTCTGCCTTCGGCTCAGGTCACGATCCCAGGTTCCTGGATTGAGCCCCGAGTCAGCAGGGAGTCTGCTTTTGCTTTTCCCTCTGTCCCTCCCCTCCCCTCGTGCTGTCTCTCAAAAATAAAGAAAACTCTTAAAAAAAAAAAAAAATACTGCCCCTATTTTACAGCTCAAGTAAGGAACTTGTCCAAGGTCATAGAGCTATTAAATTGCTGACTGTAAAATCGGATTTAGTTTTCCCTGATCTCAAATCCCATTTTTAATCCCTATATTAAGCCTTCCAAGTGCCTAATAGAAGTACTAACACCTTCTTTCTTCATCCAAATTCTCCATTCTTCAAGGACCCAACATCTTAGCACTGGAACTCAATCCTTCACTGGGCCTGGGTCAAGGGCAAAATGGATTTGGGACAAAGGTCAAGCAACAGAACTCCTGGCTCTCAGGGGGTCTTCCCACAACAGAAGGGGTGTTAACTCTGTACTGCCCTGGTGAGAATCCTTTGTCTGCTGTGCAGTGCACTTGCCAACGTGGGGTTCAGTCTGCAGAATCGTTTGGTCTTTGGGCTCCCCTCCTCCTCTTGCTGTTCTAGTCGTGGTGTGGTATGGAAGTACGCACAGCTTAGGTATTTGTTCTGTTCATTGAATAAATCTTTGTCCTGTTGTTAATTTTTAGATTCAAGAAAACTTCTTTGTAAATGTTGATGGCAAATGTCCCAAGCCCCATCCATCATGCCCTTGCCAATGCCAACTGTAGCGAAACTCAGCCTGCATGTCTGCCATCAAGCCATGTGGACTGGTGGTCCGGTGGCTTCAAGTGGGAGGCTGGTGACCCACTGGGGCTTAGGAGGGACGTCATGCCCAAGTTGAGAGCCTGTGGGCCAGGGTGTAGATGGGGCTGAAAGGTGGGAGCAGGGTCAGCTATAGGAGACAGATGGCTTCCCAACTTTCTGAAGACTCAAATTCCATTTTCTTTCTTTTTTTTTTTTAAAGAGAGAGAATGCATGTGCGAGCAGGTGGGGCAGAGGGAGAGAGAGAATCTTAAGCAGGCTACATGTCCAGCACGGAGCCTGATGCGGGGCTCCACCTCCCCACCCTGAGATTATAACCTGGGCTGAAATTAAGAGTCAGGTGCTTAACCAACTGAGCCACCCAGATGCCCTGACTCAATTTCATTTTAGATATTGCTACTTAAGTTCACAGTGAGACCCCAGGAAGCTTATGTGGAAAAGAGCACAGAGCTCGGAATTAAGGGCTCTACATTATAAAGGCAGACAGGGCAAATGGTTAAGAGCAAGGGCCCTGGAGTTAAACTGGCTTGGATTTGAATCTCCTTTGCACCAAGGACTCTGAGAACTTGGGTAAGTGACTTTAAGTTTTCAATGCCTTGGTTTCCTCATTCATAAAAAGGGAATAATACCTCTGTAAGGTTTTCTGGGATTCGGGATGATGTATGTTAAAACACTGAAGTTCCTGGCAAACAGATTTCAGTTTTATGAGGTCAGCCTGTGCTATGTCACCAGGTGTGTCATTTCTGAAGACCTTTTCCTTCCACAGGTTTTGGTTTTCTTATTTCTAAAAGGAGGATAAGCCTAGGTGTTCTTGGATGTTCCTTATAGTTCCACTGTCATCTGCCCTGGAGTTGCCCCAACGAGCATAACCCTGCCCCTAGTGGTTTGTAGTTATTTCAGGATACCATAAACAATCCTTGCACTGGTATCAAGACTTACCTACCATTTCCTTTGGCTCACAGGGGGCTGTTGCCACTGGTCCCTGGATTGCAGGGAGCAGCCTCCCTAAATTCCTTATGTCTCAGGACATGATGCTTGGTACACAGTTTTCCCTTAGTGCTCCTTTTAATGATTTTATTAGTATGGTCACAAGTTTGATGTCTATAGTACATTGATAATGTAGCTGAATACAAATATTTTAAATAAGTAACTTACATAAGTGTGTCAAGTTTTAAAATGTCAACTTTGAGTGATCATGCATTTCCCATGCATTTGCATCTGCATCCCCATATTGCACAACTCAAACTGTGCTTATCTTCTCTGGGTCTCGGTGTATGCCTCAGCAAGGCTGGGGCAGGAGCTGTTGTGCCTTTTTGCAGACCCAGATATTCAAGAGCAATAGTGTCGAACTTAGGCATTCCATGGAGCAAGGAAAGCAAAACCAGGTTTTGCTCTGGTTCAGGTAAAAATGCAAATACCGACTATTGCTTGTGTGAGCCACCTGATCCCCCAGGCTGGGGCTAGCACAAAGGGTATTTTGATATCCCTGCATGAGGCCAGCAGGCAGTTTCTGTCTCCACGTTTCCTCCCTGGGGGAAAATTCTAGAACTGAGATGCACAGTCTTCCAACATGCTGTCAGTGATATAGCTGGAACCAAGATGGGATTCGTAGTAACTTTTTTCATCAAAGGTATTAACAGTCCAAGCAACAACCTGAATGCCTTTGGCTGACCACTTCTTCAAGTAGTCCCTGGAGAAAGAGGAAAAACCCATCGTGTTAGAATAAGGACCAGTTGTTCCAGAAATCTATAATGGTCACTAAGTATGGTATTCACTGAGTACGAATAATGCCCCCAAAGAGCCTCTTAACTGGGCCTCTGTGTGCAATCAGAAGGAGTGTTCCAAAACCCAGCACCAGAACCTCCGCCACATTGTTCTAATTTACAACACTTCAGTGACTTGCTAAAGACACCCTCCACCACAGACACACAGACACACACACACAGTCTTTTAGAGGCCGTACTTGGCCTCATCTTACACTGTACTTCCCCTTTCCTTTCTCTGTGAAAGACCATGGATTTTCTTTCAATTCCTTGAAAGAACTAGGTTCCTTCCTGCCTTAACACTTTTTTTTTTTTTTAAGATTTTATTTATTGGGGCGCCTGGGTGGCTCAGTGGGTTAAAGCCTCTGCCTTTGACTCAGGTCATGATCCCAGGCTCCTTGGATGGAGTCCCGCATCCGGCTCTGCTCAGCAGGGAGCCTGCTTCCTCCTCTGTCTCTGCCTGCCTCTCTGCCTACTTGTGATCTCTGTCTGTCCAATAAATAAACAAAATCTTTTTTTTTTTTTTAAAGATTTTGTTTATTTATTGGACAGGCAGAGATCACAAGTAGGCAGAGAGGCAGGCAGACAGAGGCAGAGAGAGGAAGGGAAGCAGGCTCCTCGCTGAGCAGAGAGCTGGATGCAGGGCTCGGTCTCAGAACCCTGGGATCATGACCTGAGCCGAGGCAGAGGCTTTAACCCACTGAGCCACCCAGACGAGACGCCCCCCTGCCTTAACACTTTTGTATGTGTTTCGCCTCTGATTTGGAACTCCACCCTCCCACCCTATTCCTACTCACACTTCTGATCTTAGCTTAGTTGTCACCTCCTAGGGGATGTTTTCTCTAACTCCCCTGATTAGGTGAAATTACACAGTATATGTACACTCTTCTCTCTACATAGCATTTACCTTAGTTGTAATTTTATATTTATTGGATTTTTGATCAGCAACTGTCCCTTCTACTTGACTATAAATTTCATGAGGGCAGACCATGGTTTTCCTTACCATAGCATCTTCAGCTTCTTAATATAATGCTTTGCAATATTGTGGGCATACACCAAATATTGACTGACTTGAATGCACGCATGCCTGAAATAATATGAAGCTAACAACTCTAATCAGCTAAAATACATGGCCATAAAACTGCCACGATAGAGGTCAGAGTTGGCTAGCAGGTGAGGAATAGAAAGTTTTCTTGGAAGCAATGGAGCAAAGTCTATAATGCAGAGCAGAGCAGGAAGAAAGGTGGGAGGGATCAGGTAGGCACTCACAGGATGTCTTCACTGTGGCTCTGCCCTGGATTCTATGTTGGTTTTCAAAGGGAGCCAATCACAAGGATATGTAATCTCTCTTCTGTCACAATTTAGCAGGTTTCTTTTTTCTTTCCTTTTTTAGGTTTACTTTTTCTTTAAAGTGCGCTAAGAATAATTGGTCCACTTATTTTGGAAATAGGGCAATATGCCTGAACTCTTCCCACCTAAGAAGCTAATGGCATTCCACCTTAATAAAGGCCCGGTGGGCTTTGTGGGTGAAATCCAGTCCAGGCTGTCCACTGTTAATCCTTCCTTTCCAAGAAGAGCATTTCAGGAAATGTATCAGGAGAAGGCTAAAAAAAACCTTCCAACTTACGGGGATACAAAATCCTTTTGTATGAGGAAAGCCGAAATTCCACACAGGTACCACAGGATATTGTGCATGCTCCAGTCGAGCAAAATGTCCATTACCGCAAACATGGACTGTTTCCAGAGAGCATCATAGCGTGGTTTCCCATCTCCTGTATGGCTAAGGCTCCAAGGTCTATGAGTTAAAGCCGTTACTACATTCTGATCTGTTTGTCTCATCTGAAAAGGAATTTTGGAAATTAAATACATATCGTATCTTAAGTCTAATACCTCTCATTCTTCTTTAGATTTAGCCAATGTTACTCATTCTGCTGAAGTTGGCCATAATGGCCCCCTGGCCCCCGTGTCTACTAAATAGACCTAAATCCTTTGAGTAAATAATGTAATGGATGTAAAGCATTTAACATACAGTATAAATAAGAACACTTCCTTCATGAAATCCTTACCTTTAAAATGAGTAAACTATAATCTCACAGTGAAATCTTCATGTTAGAGTAACAAACTCTCAATTGGTTATCAATTTAAACTTTGGCTAGAGATAAGTAATTAGAACTCAGTGAGGGTGGAACCATGATCATTTCCAGATGGGCTGGTTAGCTTTTGATCCTTTTCAGAGAAAAATGGCTGAGAAAGGCTTGGGCGGGGCCTGGGGGTAAGGGAGTGGTGTAAGAAGGAAGTGAGGACAGCAGAGATAGACGAGAAGTAGGGATAGGGGTTGGGGAAGGTCAACGAGAAATAGGAAGATGTGGATGTTTCGCTCTGTGCTCCTCTGGACAATGTAGCAAACATTTTGAAGGCCTTTGTGGTCAAGTAAGATTGGGAAACACAGATCCAAATGTCTAAAAGCCCCATGACCCTGTTCATCTTAATGACCGTTTATATGTGGATAGGTTCCACCCTTACTGTAAAATTTTCAACGCATATTCTGTTGGTCACTGTTGAAAAATGCTACAGAACCAACAGATTATTTTGGAAACTGGTAAGTGAAGGACACGATTAGCATTTATTTCCAAAGGCATAACTAAAATGAATGACAGTTTCTTTCTTCATTTTTAAGTAGGCTCCAAACCCAGTGTAGGGCTTGAACTCACAACCAGCCAGGCACCCCTGAATGAGTTTCTTTTTACAGAAGTATTCTAATATATGAAGAAATGATAGCATTAAAATATTAAGATTTTGCAACCCCTAGTAAATTGAGAGCTGGCCACTGACATCAATAGCAGCTGCAAACAACACAACAAAAGAGTTAATCAGATGTTACGTGCCTCCTGATGAAAAAATACCCTCACCTATGAGATTATCTTGCCAAGAATAACTGAACCTCCACTAATCAAGCCTTTTGCTCTCACTACCAATTTACAGGAAATATATACAGGAGAAGAATGTGTTCAACTGTATCATGATAGGGGAAGCAAAATTTGGACTTGGGTAAACTCTACAAAACAACCTGGTTTCTTCAATAAATACATCACAAGGTGGGGAAAAAGAACTTACAGGTTCTAAGATTTTAAATTATAGTATGTAGTCTTTATCTGGGTCCTGATTCAAATTGACATTATAAAAAAAGCCCACTTACATTTCTGAGACAAATAAAAATTTATCTAGTGCTGACTAGATAAATTTCATAATCTTAAGGAGTTAGTAATGGTTTTAGATGGGATAATGACTGTATTGTGGCTGTAGTTTAAAAAAAAAGGGAATCACTTTTCAAAGATACTTAATGCAATTTTTATGGATGAAATGATGTCTGGAATTTACTTCAAAGTAACACTAGGGTAGATGAATGGGGTATGGATGAAACAAGCTAGATCAGAGTTAAAAGGGGGCTCATTTTACTACTGTCAACTTCTGTGCATATTTTAAATTCTCCATCAGCAAGAGTTATTTTTTTAAAAGGTTACTTATGTTACTGAGATGAAGAGCTACATAATTCTTTGTTCTGAGAATGTTTACTAAAGTAATCTGAATGAGCCTGTAAACAATATAAAAGGAGCTTAAAGAGGAATCATGGTATTTTAAAATGGGGTATGAGTTCATTCTCCTTTCTGAATTTCTCTTGTTAAAAGAGGAATTTCTTTTTCTATTATTATTATGTTCAGTTAGCCACTGTATAGTACATCATTAGTTTTTGATGTAGTGTTCAACAATTCATTAGTTCTGTATAACACCCAGTGTTCATCACAACACCTGCCCTCCTTAGTACCCATCACCCTGTTACCCCTCCCCCCAACCCCTCCCCCCTGAAACCCTGTTTATTTTCCAGGATCCACAGTCTCTTCTGGATCGTCTCCCTCTCTGATTTCTCCCCCTTCAGATTTCCCTCCCTTCCCCTATGATCCTCCGTGCTACTGCTTTATGTTCCAATATGAGTGAAACCATATGATAATTGTCTTTCTCTGCTTGACTTACTTCAAAAGAGGAATTTCTTAACTGAAATTCAGTTCCATTTAACAGCCGTCTATCTTATGGTTACTTGGCCCATTTCTGTTATCACCATCAACTAACACAGTATTATGTACAACACAAATCCTGAATTTTACCTTATAGATAACTTCTGGCAAGAAAGAGCAGACGATACTATTATTGTATAGTTGAGGAAACTCCTTATAAATTTTCTTTAGAGCATCAGTAGCCTGTAAAGCATAGAGATTCATGTATTTAAATGTAATAGTCCCAGCCAATAACTATTACATACTAAGTACAACCCTACTGAATAAATCAGAAGTTTACTAATATATGGGGACATGGACAGGAGTGCTGGTAGATTCCATTATCCATTGGGATCCTTCTTAAATTCACATCTACAGTAGACGGGGGGTAGGGAGTAGGAGTACTGTTGCTTTACTGTTTTGTTGAGAGGCTCATCCCTTTTGTCAGACTTTTTTTGGAAAGTATGGCAGGCAGCAGGCCAGTTGAGGCTGGAAGCAAAATTTTAAACCTTTTTCTTATAACCCAGTTTAGCCACTAGGAAAAGTCCTTTTATACCCAAAACCGTATCATCCTCTGCCTTTCCTGGCAGAAGCATGAGCCAACCAGCCTGGGAACTACTACGGGCAGATGTTCTTGGTCCAGAGGACTAAGAGGAAATGGCATTCATCACCAACACAGAGGAAGAAACAATGGGATAAGGGAGGAACTGGGAAGAGCTTCAAGGTGAACAGAAGTTTCTTTTTGTAGTAGTCCAGTTAAATGAATGAAGAAGAAATTACTGAGCTAAATACTGACATTCTGTAACCTCTAGTAAATTAACAGATTTGGCCGTTGAAAATCAATAGCAGTTGGGGCACCTGGGTGGCTCAGTGGGTTAAGCCTCTGCCTTCGGCTCAGGTCATGATCTCAGGGTCCTGGGATAGAGCCCCACATTGTGTTCTCTGCTCAGCAGGGAGTCTGCTTCCCCCACCCTCGCCTGCTGCTCTGCCTACTTGTGATCTCTCTCTCTCTGTCAAATAAATAAGATCTTTTTTTTTTTAAGATTTTATTTATTTATTTGACAGACAGAGATCACAAGTAGGCAGAGAAGCAGGCAGAGAGAGAGAGAGAGGAGGAAGCAGGCTCCCCGCTGAGCAGAGAGCCCGATGTGGGGCTCGATCCCAGAACCCTGGGATCATGACCTGAGCCGAAAGCAGAGGCCTTAAACCACTGAGCCACCCAGGCGCCCCCAATAAATAAGATCTTTATTTAAAAAAAAAAAGAAAGAAAATCAATAGCAGCTAACAACAGAGGTAGGTGAGTAGGCATTAGGTGGAATGTAATGTCACTATATCACAATTCTTGAAATATCACTAAATTTTGGAAAAGTCACACATACTTATAACCAAATGTAAGCAACAAAATCCATTCCAAAAAAGAAAAATACAGAAATTACTCATGTCCTGTTCCCCCTTCACTAATGTGAGAGTATGAGCTACAGAGCCAAAGTTGTATTCTTGCTGTCTGAACTAACATATGCCTTGTACCTGACTCCTCACCCACATTATTTATTTAATTCTTATAACAACACCTGTGGTCATTTTTAAAATTATTCCCATCCCTGCCACCCCCAACAGCTGCCCCGTGAGGAAATGGAAGTATATCAAGGTTAAGGTTACACTGTAGCAAGTGACGGAATTTAATCACAATCTGTTGGACTCCAAAGCCCATGCCCTTGGCTCCTGTGCTCTACTAACTCCAATTTGCATCACTTTGTCCTTTACACTAACCATTGTGGTGAATCAGATCACTATGTTCTAATGTGGCCCACACCACCTGTGAACACCCAACCAGAAAGTTCAAATAGTCTTTCTTCTTTTTCCCCCTTTATTCTAAGACAATAAGCATGAAGTACACCGTGGGTGAAATGTAGGACCTTTGACCAACTACCCTAGATATTTTTAGAATTTCTTCTCTACATGATATGGTCCAGGGATTCATATTTTTAATAGGTATTCGTGGTGATTCTGGTGTAGACTGACTGGAAAACCTAAATGTATATAACTGTATATCAGAATACCACAGTGAGGGTGCCTGGGTGGCTCAGTTGTTAAGCGTCTGCCTTGGCTCAGGTCATGATCCCAGGGTTCTGGGATCAAGTCCTACATTGGGCTCCCTGCTCGGCAGGAAGCCTGCATCTCCCTCTCTCGCTCCCCCTGGTTGTGTTCCCTCTCTCTCAAATAAATAAATAAATAAAATCTTAAAAAAAAAAAATACCACAATGTACCAGAATAATTAATGAGCCAGAGCACCATTCTCCTTTCTTCAAAAATGAGAGTTCCCTGTGCTAAAGCTAGAATATATACTTAGGCTCTTATTTCAGGTTTTAACAACTAGTTTCAACTTTATCCTGGGATGAATAAAAAAAAAAAATTGAGATCAGAATTCCCCACCAGTAGATGGCCACTACTGATTATACCTTGCAAGGGGGAAAATATAAGTTGTCCAAATGAAGAAAAAAAGTATTTGTACTTGAAAAGCTGGTTATAAGTGAACAAATGTAATCTAAACCATATTTGCCCATTGATTTCCACTGCAGTAATATGTTTTTATGAATAAAAGTATATGTTCTAAAATTTAAGCAAAATTTTCTTTAGGAATGTCTTATGTATTTGAAAAAATTATAGTGATTTTACCCTAAAAGTTTAACTACTCAAATCACAGAATAACAAAACTATACATAAGGGATAGAAATCATACAGGAAGGATAACTCTACATAAAAGATAAATGTCCTATTAGCTATCAGAAACTTTATGTATGGGAGTTCTCTTTAAATTCAGTCCACAGTTGTCCATCTAAAACCATTAACTTATCAGCCGGATGCAACTGGTCGTACGTCTAACTCCTGAATTCTTCCTGAGGTTAGTCAAAGTGCCTCTTTATGGTTTATTTACTGTCTTTTGTAAATGCCATTTATGCAAGAAAGAAAAACCCAACTCAATTTTGTATTAGTTGTAGAATATTAGGAGTTGTTCAAAGGTTCCATCAAAGGTTAAGAGTTCCATAATTTACTATTTGCTTAAAGATACGGATTTTTGTAAACTTCTAATAAGCAAATATAATTTGTAAAAATAATTTAAGAAGGATAAGTAGCAAAATCTATGGTTGATTTTCGAAATGACTCTCAATTAAATAAGATGTCTTTTCAAGAAAGTGAAGTCTGGGGGCACCTGGGTGGCTCAGCGGGTTAAAGCCTCTGCCTTTGGCTCAGGTCGTGATCCCAGGGTCCTGGGATCGAGTTTCACATCGGGCTCTCTGCTCCACAGGGAGCTTGCTTCCTCCTCTCTCTCTCTCTCTCTCTCTGCCTGCCTCTCTGCCTACTTATGATCTCTGTATGTCAAATAAATAAATAAAATCTTAAAAAAAAAAAAAAGTGAAGTCTGTGGTATAAACTGTACCATATTTGCATGGCCCTTGACATCAAAGAAGATTGTGAGGTTATGGTTTAGGCACTCTGCAACAGCTTCTCTCAGGGTAGGGATCTTTTCATCAGGGAAATCATTCCTATAAGAGAGGGAAAAGGAATAGTATATTGCAGGAAAAAGAAAAAGATAAAAGTTTAGTGAAATAGATGTTTGACAAATGTCTTCCAACCAACAGGAAAGAGTGTTTTCCCTAACTTCCTTTCTTTAACCATACTGGAGTCTAGGGATAATTTACTTTATGTCCTCGAAACAGACGACAGATATCCTTGACCAAAGAACACAACAACAACAAAACTTACTTAATTTTTAGGAAATCAGTAGATTTAGAATATAATAGGACCTCTACTCACCAAAGGCCAGAGTATAATGCCACTTTTGGAGTACTTGAGACTGAAATTTAAGACCGTAATTGCCCTAACAGAACCTTATGCAGGAGAAATTCCTAGAAATACATAAATCTGTTCACCGTATTTTTGTGCATTTAAGTGCAACTGTTTGAAATAAATGTCTACACATAATTTTCTGATAAAGAAAAGGAAAAAGTTATGTGCCTTAGATATATAAGAAATCAGATTTTCTCACATAATGAAATTTCATTCTACATGATTTAACTTATGCTTATTCAACAATATAATTTCAAGTGTAGTATCTTGGTTTAAAAAAAAAAAAAAGATAATTTAAATAGTACAGGCAATTCTGCCAGCCATTCTATTCAATGCCTGCTCCTTGGGAGTGAGAGATGAGACATGACTTTGCTATTCCCTTGGCCAGTCTTAGTTTCCATGCCCCTCCCCCCAACTCAGGATGAGCATCTTACCACATTGAGGATAATTCTAGAGAAAATACCTAATTTTCCTAAAACATGGTCCATAAACACAAGCCAATGACTTCACCTGATATTCAAACAAAGAAAATGCAATGAGTTCCAACTGGAGGACAAAGACTGGCTATGTTAAAGACTTAAGATGGTATACTGACACCAATATTGCATTTTTTCTTTTTTGACATGAGAGAGGTGTTTAATTAGTTCTTCATGTCTATTTTTCAATACAGATTAGAAGTAGCAAAAAAACAAATGAAAAACCTATGTAGACTGATGTGGTATAACATAGTAATGGGTAACAGTTACCCAGAGGAGATTTCTCATTTAATTTCCTTCTCTAGCATCTAGAGTTTTATGGGTTTAAAATTTTTTACATACTCCTTTCTTTAAAACACTGGAGTGTAAGATTCATCTGATCTAATGTGTTGTTCAAAGATAGTTTCATTATTGATTTTCTGCCTGGATGATCTAGTCATAATATAATGCCTTCTTGAGGTGTCTGGGTGGCTTGGTCATTAAGCATCTGTCTTTGGCCCAGGATCCTGGAATTAAGCCCTGCACTGGGCTCCCTGCTCAGCAGGAAGCCCGCCTTTCCCACTTTTCCTGCTTGTGTTCCCTCTCTCACTATGTCTCTCTCTGTCAAATAAATAAAATCTTTAAAAACTAAAACAAAGCAGGGACGCCTGGGTGGCTCAGTTGGTTAAGCAGCTGCCTTCGGCTCAGGTCATGATCCCAGCGTCCTGGGATCGAGTCCCACATCGGGCTCCTTGCTCAGCAGGGAGCCTGCTTCTCCCTCTGCCTCTGCCTGCCATTCTGTCTGCCTGTGCTCGCTCTCTCTCCCTCTCTCTCTCTCTGACAAATAAATAAAAATAAAATCTTAAAAAAAAAAAAAAAAAAAAAAAAAACTAAAACAAAGCAATACCATGCCCTCTTAAAGTATTTTATGGGTGATGATGACCCTGAGTATTTTTTGCTTTAATTTCTGACTTTGAAGCTGACCTCTTAGCCTCACTGTCACTGTAATATTAAAACCAGCCTTTCTCTCGCAGATAGCAGAACAATGAAGTATGTGATGACTGCAAAGAGCAATTCCAGCAGCCTGCCCTCCGAACTTTCAAGTGTTACCATTATTCTTTCTAGATTACAACTTCCTCCAGTTGGCTTTTCAGATCCTAGGAAAATACAGTCTGAATATCTTTCCGGGAAGACTATAACATAATCACTAGGTCGAATACTTAATACTCAAAGAAGATTGATCATTGCCCAGAGAACTGATACAACATGGGTAACAGTGAGTACCCATTTTCAGTATTACAAAGAAGAGAGGGATTTAGATAACCACAGTCCAAAGTATATTACTCAGTATACTCATTCCAATGTGTTTATAGCCGTTTATGGTGGGAATGGTGTCGTCATACATGGTCTGTAGTCATACATGTTTGAGAAACATTAAATTAAAGGTAATAATTGGCTGATGTGGACAATTTATCCCTAAAGGGAACATCTACCGTATAGTGCTTGATCTTAGTTGATCACAGAACCCTTTTCTTGTGGAATAGCTTATAGGACTAATTCTGAGATATACATATATCTGTAAATCTCATATATAAAATTTCTATGACTGTATAAAGTAATTGTCTAATGTTACTAATGTTAGTGACTAGACAGTGTATTGTCTTGAGAATAATTCCCAGGCCAAATCTGGCCACAGTGGGAAAAGATGAAAACTATCCATGCCATATTTCTGTTACTGCTGGCACCCTGCCCATTACTTGGGAAACCTGTATATAGTTCAAAACAAAACACAACAAAACAATTCTTCTGGAACAGAAGGTGCCAGTGTCTTTAGAAGGTGCCAGAGTCTTTCTGTGATCGCCAACAGAAGCTGAAAGGTATGTTTAAGTGACAATGAACCACTTACCTTAACCTGTGATTTGCTGCGGGATTAAGTTTCCTAATTTGTTCAAATGTCAAATCACACAGTCGACCAGTACCATCAGTTGTCCTGTCGACTGTGTTATCGTGCATTAAGACAGGAATCCCGTCAGAAGTAAACTCAATGTCCAATTCCACACCTGTTGCTCCATTCTTAGCTGCCTTAACAAAAACATCAACAATATTAATGGCAAGTGGCCAAAGATACCATTTTACAATCTACATGTTCAAGATGACCAATAGTGCTAGCTAGGTAGATAGCATCTCTTACCGATTTCTCCTCCTTCTGGTACCAAATAGCAATCCACCTGGTTTCTACTTTCCCCTGATAACCCTACTTCAACTTGCACACTTAGGGATTCCTCACACACTTTAAATTCCCCACTCTTGGGTGCCTGGGTGACTTAGTCGGTTAAGCATCTGCCTTCAGCTCAGGTCATGACCCCAGAGTCCTGGGATCCTTTCTGCACTGGGATCCCTGCTCAGTGGGTAGTCTGCTTCTCCCTCTACTCTTCCCTCCTGCTCATGATCTCTCTCTCACTCTCTAATAAATAAAATATCTAAAAAAAAATAAATTACCTACTCTTCCCATTCTCACAGTAGTAAATGGGGAGATTTCTGGAACTTCAGTTTTCTCTGGTTGCTTTAACTCTGTGGGCCATTAATGGCTTACAGTGACAAATATTTCGATAAATTTCACTGTTTCCCTACACTCTATTTGGTTCAGCACCTCTGATGACGCCCCTGTGTTTGCTGATTAGCTGCGTGTCGCGCACTACTCTGGCATAAACAAGAAGGGGTCAGGTTCTTGTTGGTTTAACTCCACCCTCTGTATCAGGAACACCAAGCCTGCTTCTAGGGGGAACTACATTTTGTTTATGTAAGCAGCCCTGGCTGTTGGCCAACAAGCTGGTAAACACGATAAGGTATATTGGAATTTATCCAAAGAGAGAACTTGAGCATGTTCCTCTGAGATATACTACCCAGCATTTGCTTTCTTGGCTTCTTTGTCACAATGAAGACATGAAATGCTCATTAGGATGAAGATTTTAAATTACAAAAATTTTTAATTATGCAAACACACAAAGCGGTATATAGTAAGAAAGACTTAACAGATGTTAACATTTTGCCACAGTTGCTTCAATCTCTTGCTGTCCTAAAACGTAATACTAGTTAGTATTTATTGAGCCTTTTCTATATAGTCAGGCACTATTCTAAATGCTTTAAATATATTAACTCATTTCATTCTCACCACCCTTGGGTAATATTAAGATTCTCATTTTCAGATGAGGAAACAGAAAATAAGAAATTTACTTTTAGTTATACAAACTATGATGCGGTTGAGGCTGCACTTTTTTTTTTTTTTTTAAAGATTTTATTTATTTATTTGACAGAGATCACAAGGAGGCAGAGACGTAGGCGGGGGGAGGGTCAGGGGTGGGAAGCAGGCTCCCTGCTGAGCAGAGAGCCCAATGCCATGCGGGGCTTGATCCCAGGACCCTGGGATCGTGACCTGAGCTGAAGTCAGAGGGTTTAAACCTCTGAGCCACCCCGGAGCCCCTAGAGGCTGCACTCTTAAGCACTATATGTTTACTATTGACACTACAGATAAAGGGAAATTTCTCCCCATTCCTCTCCATCTTAAAGTTGGTGTGCATCATTCCTGTGTCATTCTCTTGAAAGTCTTTATATATTTGGTACAAACTTAAGTACTCAAGTACTGAGAAACAACATACAGTTCTGTACTAGTGCACAGCAGCGATTCAATAATTGCTAGCCATTGTCATTTACTGAGTTCTTTAAAACACATTTTCAATTTTAATACAGTCGAATTTATCAATCATGTCCTTTATGGGCATAGATTATTCCTTCTTTTTAAATCCTTTCCTTATAAAGATACAATACAACTCCATTTTCTTCTAAGCTTCAAAGTTTGATTTTCATAGGATGACCAATATTTCCTCTAAAACTCTAGGCTCAGTTTCATCATTTTTAAGATGATACTTCTCGGGCCGTCTAGGTGGCTCAGCTGGTTAAGGGACCGACTCTCACCGACTCCTGATTCCAGCTCAGGTCATGACCATGGAACCAAGCTCTGTGTCAGGCTCTGCCCTCAGAGTGGGGTCTGCTTGAGATTCTCTCTCTCCCTCTCCCTCTGCCCTTCCCCCTTATTTGTGCGTGCACACACATGCTCCTGCTAAATAAAATACACATTTTTAAAAAGATTTTATTTATTTATTTGACAAAGAGACATCAAGAGAGGGAATATAAGCAGGGGGAGTGGAAGAGGGAGAAGCAGACTCCCTGCTGAGCAGGGAGCCCGATGTGGGGTTTGATTTCAGGACCCTGCGATCATGACTTGAGCCAAAGGCAGATGCTCAAAGACTGAGCCACCCAGATGCCCCATTCTCTAAAGAAAATCTTTAAAAAAAAAAAAAAAAAAAAAAAGATGATATGTCTCTAATGATCTTAAGAGACATAGGATTTCGAAATAATCCATGTAAATTACCAAGCTTGGTGCCTGGCTCAAAGTTGGCACTCAGCATAAGCTATTATGATTAAAAAAAAAAACACAAAAAACAAAAAACAATCCATTTCAGTGAAAAAGTCGTTACAGTAGTGCTCACATCTTTACACTGGTTGTAAGGTGTATCTTTGTATAAGCTTAAAAGGTATCTTTTCTAAGTTAAAGACAGGATAACGTACTGGTAAATTAATATGGGTTGTATCATTTAAGACATAAAACAAGATCACATTTTCAGTATGCACAATGCATCTTTCTCACTGTAACAAAAATATTTTTCTTATTCCCTGAGGCCAGCACTATAATTAGTTCAATTATATTTGTATTCATTAGGGCCATCTCTATTTGGTAACAACACAAAAAATAACAGTGGTAAGACACTGAATTTTAGCAAGATTATTAGAACTAGTGAGTTCATTTATTTGTCTGAGTAGTTTATTAAGGTCCCAAGCAAAAGCTTTATAAAAGAGCCACCATATTAGAGTTTCTCAGACCAGATCTTCTAATGACTGCATTCAACTGTCTTTACCAATACTTTTATTGCTTCCTTTCAGAGGCAAGATCTGTTTTAAATTCACATATTAGTATACAGTTCACACTCATCTTTTCATTTAGAGAAATTCCTTATAATAGTATTTTTCTTCTAAACATACAAATTTCACGTAAACTGGTTTAAAAAAATAGTGCAATTTTATTAAAATTTTATTTAAAATGAAAAAATTTATTTAAAAACTATACTAATAGTTTAGTAATAGACTAGCACAGTGTAGTATCAATGCTTGCCTTGGCGCAGAGGTGTAATGGGGGTTAACTCCAAAGAACACAATGAAACCTTCTGGGGTGATGGAAATGGATTAAGGTGGTAGTTACCCAGGTATATATATTTATCAAAACTCATCAAACACTGAAAATGTCTGCCTTTTATAGATGGAAATTATACTTGGATAAAATTGATTTAAAAAGTATTTGCTTTCACAAATTCATTATATTTATATGGCTTTTTAAATGTTTCACTGAAAAGTATCTTTTAAATATCCAACCTTATACTATAACTTCACACAGAAAGAACTTAGTGTTTACTGACAATGAAGAAAACCATAGACTCCACTATTAGAACACAGAATGGCACAGCGTTTTTGGTAGAGATTTTTTTCAATCTGATGAAGTTCAGAATCACATCTTTCTTCTTCTTTTTAGCTTTGAGACTATTTACATGCCATGTAATTCCTGTTTAAAGTGTACAATTCACTGGTTTTTAAAAATTAAATTCACTAAGCTGTGCAACTACCACCACAATCAATTTTAGAACATTTTCAACACCTCAAAAAGATATCCTGTGTCCGTTAGCAGTGAGTCCCCAGTCAACTACTAATCTACTGCTATCTCTGTGGATTTGCTCATTCTGGATATTTTATTTAATACAATTATATAATATGCAATCTTCCGTGCCAGGCTTCCCCCCTGCCCTTAGCATGTTTCTAAGGTTCATTCACATCGCAACACGTATCAGGACTTCTTTCCTTTTTCTTGCTGCATACTATTCCACCATATGGATACAGCACATTTTACTTAACCATTCATCAGTTGCTGGATATTTCTGTTGTTTCCATTTTTGGTTACTAATATGCTATGAACATTTCTGTATAAGTTTTTGCATGATGTATGCTTTCAATTCTTTTAGATCTACCTATCTATCTATCTATCTAGGAGTGTTACTGCTGGATCAAATGGTAACTCTGTGTTTAACCTTTTAAGGAACTGCCAGGTTGTTTTTCTCACCAGCAGTGTAGGAAAGTTCCAATTTCTCCACATCCTCATCAGTACCTGTTATTGTCCTTTTGTTTATAGCCACCCTAATGGGAATTTCATTGTGGGTTTGATGTCCATTTCCCTGATGACTGATAATGTTGAGTATCTTTTCTCGTGTGTTTACTGGCTATTAGTACTGTACAATCCTTCCAACAAATACTGAGTGCCTACCAGATCAGGCACTATTCTAAGGAGTGAGGAGAGTGGTGAACAAGAAAGAAAAGGATTATGGATCTTGTATTTCAGTAGGGAGAAACAGATCACAAACATGTTACATGTAAATTATGATAGTGGTCAATGTTTTGAAAAAGAAAATAAAGGGTAATGTGAAGGTTAAAGGCAGTGGGGGTCACTAGACAAGGCAATCAAGGAAGTCCTCTCTGAGAATATGTCATGTGAGCCGAGACCTTAATGATCAAAGGGAGCTAACCATATGAAGATCCAGGGGAATAATTTCCCAAGCAGAAGAAAGAGCAAGTATCAAACAAAGACTACAATGTAGGACGGAGCCATGTGTCAACAAAGTTGACTGTCTACCCAAATCTATTCCCCTTCTTTTTCTCTGCTGGTAGAGACCTGTTCTTGCCACATTGTTCAGCTTCTTCTTGTGTTCAGAGTGAGTGACCGATTTTCAATCCCTCTATATGTATATGATGGAGACTTCTGGGAAAGGAATATGGAAGATGGATAGAAACTAGATGGCAATGTGTAAGAATGTGATGCCCGGGGTTGCAGTGGTCACCGGGAAACTACAATGAGGGCTAGTAAATATGATGCAGGTGGCAGAGCAGATAGAGCAACAGAACCTGAGTCCTCCATGATCATAAACTGAACAGCTATAAATCAAACCATCCTGGGGACACCTGGATGACCCAGTTGGGTAAGTGTCTGTCTTCGGCTCAGGTCATGATCCCAAGGTCCTAGGATAGAGCTCTGCATTGGGCTCCCTGCTCAGCGGAGTGTGTTTCTCCCTCCGCCTGCTGGGCTCCCCCTGCTTGTGCTCTCTCTCTCTCTCTCTGTCAAATAAATAAATAAAATCTAAAAACTAACAAAACAGAACAAAAACCTAAAAAACCACCCTGGAAGTCACCTCTCCCCTATATTCTTGCATTCTTTTTTATGTCAGATATTAAGTTCCCTTACTATTTGAGATATTTGTGTGTGTTTGTGTTTAAGATTTTATTTATTTGAGAGAGACAAACAAGCAGGAGTAGTAGCAGAAGAGGAGAAGAAGGAAGCTCCTCACCGAGCAGGAAGCCTGCTGCAGGGCTTAATCCGAGGACACTGGGATCATGACCTGAGCCAAAAGCAGACACTTACTAGGCGTCCCATATCATTTGAGATATTAGAAGTTTGAGTTTCTATTACATGAAGCCAAAAGCATCCTAACAAGCACCCAGGGTGGTTGGAACAGGAGCAGAGGCTTTGAGAAGGGTATAAGATAGAATGTGTTTGGATTTTATTTAATTCTAACAGAGAACCACTAGAGAATTTTATTTATTTATTTACTTATTAGTTTTTTTTTTTTTTGGACAGAGATCACAAATAGGCAGAGAGGCAGGCAGAGAGAGAGGAAGGAAACAGGCTCCCTGCAGAGCAGAGAGCCTGATGCGGGGCTCGATCCCAGGACCCTGGGATCATGACCTGAGCTAGAGGCAGAGGCTTTAACCCAGGGAGCCACCCAGGTGCCCTAGCCATTGGAGAATTTTAAATAAGGGCAGTATATAACCCGATTTATACTTTTAAAGCTGCACTGTGGCTCCTGGGTGGAGAATGGACTGTGGGTATAATTTAATTCCTCTGTCACTGGCATGTATCTGTTCTTGGAATCCATCCATTTCACCTCTCTCGTGTTTTTCCTTCTGTATCTACTTTATAATCCATCAGAAATTCTACCATTCTCAGAAAGTCCTTCCTGATTATTTACATAGTAAAATGTTTAAGAATACGAATTATGAATTGCAAATACACAAAGGGAGCAAGAAGAGGACAACAAAACATACTTTGATGGAAATAAACTACATATTCCTTTTGAAGTCAAGAGGGAGGATGATGCGACCTTGTCTTCTGCAGTCTGTGTTCAGCAGCTAAATTCTGTTACAGCTAAAAAGTTCATCCAGAGTGACCTTATATTGGAACAAGCACAATTATCATATTTCATTTCCTCTTAAGCCAGGAACTTGGCACAATGTTTATTATTATTACATATATTAAAGACACGTACAACCTAAACATATCTAAATGGAAATTAACTTTAATTCCCTTGCACAACAGGATATGAAACACTATATGTGTATGTGTATTTCACATACATACTTCCTTATTTAACATGATTCAGTCAGTTAATCGTGTTCCTGGCCAAACCACCATATCATTTATAAATACTCAGGAATGCCGTCTGTGTTCAGTTAATACTGAGTTACACTTTAAGGCAACTTACATAAATGTAAGTTGAAATGGAAGTCAATGACAACCATGTACTTTTTTCTCTATAATTATCTTTCTTTTCATAACAATTCTCCTGTATAGCTACGTTACTTCACCTATCTGAATTTAAGTTAGAATGTAAAATACATTCTCCAATATCTTTATATTTCTACTTATTTATTTACTGAGATTTTACTTTCAGGTAATCTCTACACACATCGTGGGACTTCAACTCACAACCCTGAGAAAAATAGTTCCATGTCTTCCAACTGAGCCAGCCAGGCACCCCTCCTCTTGGTTTATTGTGATGGAAGGGAGACAGGGCAGCTTTTCTAGCTTTCTACTTAAAAATAAGTATAGGGGTGACTGCGTGGCTCAGTCGTTAAGCGTCTGCCTTCAGCTCAGGTCATGATCCCAGGGTTCTGGGATGGAGCCCCACACTGGGCTCCCTTCTTGGCAGGAAGCCTGCTTCTCCCTCTCCCACTCCCCCTGCTTGTGTTCCCTCTCTTGCTGTCTCTGTCAAATAAATAAAATTTTAAAAAAAATTTTAAAAATATATAAAGATATTGGGGCACCTGGCTGGTCCAGTAAGTAGAGCATGCAACTGTTGATCTCAGGGTTGTGAATTCAAGTCCCATGATGGGTGTAGAGATTACTAAGAAAAGAAATAAACTTAAAGCAAAAACAAAAACACCACAAAGAAGCAAGGGGAAAGAAGCATGCAAGAGAAGTCTAATTTGGGGGTGCCTGGGTGGTTTAGTCAGTTAAGTGTCTGACTTCAGCTCAAGTCATGATCTCGGGGTAGGTACTGGGACAGAGCCCTACACTGGGCTCCGCTCTCAGCTGGGAGTCTGCTTGTCTCGCTCCCTCTCCCTCTACCCCTCTCCTGGGTTGTGTGCGCTCACTCTCTCTCTCAAATAAATAAATAAATAAATAAATTTTTTTAAAGAAAGAAAAGAGATGTCTAACTTGGTTTATAAACAGTCAGCTGTCCTCTACAAATTAACAGCTGCCTTCCTGACTCCTTCCCTTCTTCAGACTTAAATTTTTTTTTTTAACCTTTATCCTGAGATGATTTTAAAAAATGAAGCCATCTGGGGCGCCTGGGTGGCTCAGTGGGTTAAAGCCTCTGCCTTCGGCTCGGGTCATGGTCTCAGGGTCCTGGGATCGAGCCCCACGTTGGGTTCTCTACTCAGCAGGGAGCCGCTTCCTCCTCTCTCTCTCTGCCTGCCTCTCTGCCTACTTGTGATCTCTGTCAAATAAATAAATAAAATCTTCAAAAAAAAAAATGAAGCCATCTTTAGATTATTGGCCTAAAGAGCTTACATTTGTAGAGGTCTTACCATGGGTCAAGCACTTTCTGTGGATTACCTCATTGAATCACAACCTATTAGGTAGATACCAGTATCATTCCAATTTTACAGATAGGAAACCTGAGGTCTGGGTGGGGCTGGAGTGAAGACAGGTGCCCTAGGGTGCCTTCCTTCCACACCCTCTCAACTCGGGACTGACTGGGACACAGAGCTTAAGTAACTTGCTCATTATGTAATACTGTCTGTTTGTAGCTAGACAGTGAGTCCAAGTTTTTATATCCTGGAACACAGTCTAATCTCCAACAAAGAACTCTAGGGCTTGGAACCCTGAATTCTAGTTGTTGCTGTGTATTTGAGTCAGTTTTCCTACCCATTTGATGTTAAAATAATGTCTGAAAGAAATGTGAGGGTCAGATGTATTTCCACAGATGCAAAAATGTCTATACAACTGAAAATCTCTCATACTATGCAAACTATCATTATTATGAAGTCAGGAGACTGCTAGGAGTTTGGAGGGATCAAGAGTCTTAGGACAGTCTTGTTAAAAAGAGAGGCAAAAACTGATCAGGAGTCCAGCTGCCAGGGTTGTCTGGCACCAACTGTGTGTTTGGAGCAAAAGGTGATAACGAGATGACCTGGATAATTTGGAGGACAAGCAAAGACAGCTTCTGTGAATGTGATCCGTTTACAATAAAGTCAACTACTGACCGAGACTGTACTTAAACCTGGCTGGCCACACTTCCTACCTCATTTGCCAACCTTTGTTCGGTTCCTTGAAGTCAGACTACATAGTATCTATTCTGTTACCTGAACTTTCCAAGATCATTTCCACCTCAGGACTTTTGCACTTGCTGTTCTCTTTTCCTGGAACACCTTTCTCCCAGATCCAAGGCTGGCTCCCTTTCATAATTCCAGTTGCAGTTCAAGTCATGTCTTGCGAGGGGATTTCTCTCACTACTCTATCTAAAATAGCATAAGCCCTCCCAGTCATTCTTTACCCTGTTACTCTATTTCTTCATCAAACTTTTTGTCTCTTAAAGTATCTCATTTATGTGTTTACTTGTGTAAGGCCGATTTCCCACATTCCAATGCATGCTCTGTGAAAGCAGGGACTCTTTCTGTCTTGTTTATTACTGTATCCTCAGTGCCTGGCATATAGCAAATATGTAGGTCTTTGCTGCGTTCTCTGAATAAGTTGGGAGATTTCTGACTTAAGAGGAATCGAGGGCCACTTGGATATATTTCTTCTGGATGAATGGGGAACTGGGAAGGCTATCATGAGAATACTGGAGAACCTTCGGAAGGTCTAGCAGAAGTCCAGCCTCCCAGGGGGTACCGAGGGGCGCGAGGCGTAGTGGACTCACCTGCCGAATGGCCGCCAGCGTGTTCTCGGGCGCGTCGTGACTGCCGCCGCGGTGGGCAATGGCGGAAACGCGGTCCCGGGGCTTGAGCACCTGCAGGGCCCTGCGGGAGGGCACAGGCTCAAAGCTGAAGAGGCGCAGCAAGAGGTAGAGGCTGCCGGTGAAGAGGCAGGCATTGAAGGGACTACGCGTTACCAGCAGCAGCAGCAGCAGCAGGAAGGAGAACGGGCCCAGGAGGCCCCCCTGTTCCTCCCACAGCCACATGCCGGCGCCCGCACCGGCACGGACGGGAGTCCCGGACCCGCCGGGCTCCCCGGACAAGAGAGCGAGAAGCGAGGGCGAAAGCCCAAGACACTCGCCGCAGAGAGAACCCTCTTAGGAGACCAGCGCCGCACAATGGCGGCGGCAGCCGCATCCGGAGAGGGAGCCGGACGTCCAGCCAATCAGGGCGGGGGATCTGCAGAGCTCGGGGGGCGGAGCCGCTGCCATGGCAACGGAGGAGGACTCAGGCCCTAGGCTCACGTTCCAAGATAGCTTTGGATTATTCTGGGGTCCGGACTTCAACCTAGGCTTTCAGACTCCAGAAGGAGGTGAAATACAAGAGCGGTTGCATGGTTGTATGGCTGGAAGGGATCTTAGTGACTCCTCATTTTGCCCTTGAGAAAACTGCCCAGGGAATCTTGCACGGGCAGGACGTTTAGATTGCTTTATGTATTCAATTCAACATGTGCCAACAGCAATCCAGGCGCTCAGGATACAGGAGTGCACAGGACCAACCGGGTCTCTGCTCTCCTGGGGTTTACATTCTCGTGGGAGGAAGTAATAGTGCTTAGGGAGTACAGCTCACATCTCTGGAGCGCTTACCATGTTCTAGGATCTGTGCTAGCAAATGTTCATGCATTATCTCATTTATTCTCACAACAGTCTCAATGGGTTTTATCTCAGGAGACTGAATTCAGTAGAAGAGGCACAATCAAATTTTAAAGCTGGAAGGGACTTTAATAATTCCCTCATTTTATGGATGAGGAAACTGAGGCCAGGAGCAGTGAAGTGAATTGAGCAAATAATGACAGTCAAGACTGACATCAAGCCATCCCAGTTTTAAGCCAGTGGCCCTTGCACTCCTCCTCCTAACCTTACTTTTCCTCCTACTAAGGACTAATAGTGAGGCTTTTGTACTAGGCACTGTTCAAGAAACTTATCTCAATTGTTCTTCATAACTACCCTTGTGATAGGCACTTTTTCTTTTGTGATAGGCACTTTTATTTATTTATTTATTTTAAGATTTTATTAATTTGACAGGCAGAGATTACAAGCAGGCAGAGAGGCAGACGGGGGTGGGGTGGGGCGGGGAAGCAAAGAGCCGGAAGGGGGGATCGATTCCATGACTCTGGGATCATGACCTGAGCCCAGGACAGAGGCTTTAACCCACTGAGCCACCAGGCGCCCCTGATAGGCACCGTTAAAGCTCATTTCCCATGTGTAAAAATAGGCACGGGAAGGACTATCAGCAAGAAAGGCGGAAGGTTAAATCGAGTTAGGAAATGTGAAGGGGCAACTACATAGTTTGGAAAAGTAGTAACATGTTTAGATAGGAAATTTCGGTAAGACATCCGGAGCTTTTTTTTTTTTTTTTTTTTTTTTTTGACAGACAGATCACAAGTAGGCAGAGAGAAAGAGGAGGAGGAGGCAGGCTCCCCGCTGAGCAGAGAGCCCTACGTGAGGCTCGATTCCAGGACCCTGGGATCATGACCTGAGCCGAAGGCAGAGGCTTTAACCACTGAGCCACCCAGGCGCCCAAGACATCCGGAGCTTTTTGTTTCGTCTTGAACCTGTTACCTTTCTTTCTTGGACCTTATTTGCCTACTGATTTGCAAAAAGGTAGGGATGTCCTGAGGCTTAGAGTTGATATCTAGGATTCAGCAAATTTTTATTTACGGAGAAAAAAAAATTGGTGATCGTTGTACGTTTTCCAATGACCACAAAAAAAGAGGTGCTCTCTTTACAGATAAGAAAAAAGTAGCAATTTCAAGGAACACTTCAGGGGTTCAGACCTGAACAGGGTTACCATATAATTTTCGAGACTATAGTTTGCAGTGAAGACTACGTTTTCCAGCGTGCATCACGCTTCCCGCAAGTATTAAACGCCAGGGCGCAAGTACCCAGCCAGGGCGCGTACCCGGCCGCGCAATGCACCTCGGGTATTGTAGTTTTTTGGAGGCCCAACCGTTCCAACGGCCCCGGAAGCAACCACCGGAAGTGCCGCCCGAGGAGGTGGAGTCCGGGAGGTGGCGGCGGCGGTGGCGGTTGCCAGGATCCCGCGTTGCCGCCTGAGACCCGTAATATGGCGGGGAGGAGAAGGAGAAGGAGGCGGCGGACCGAGCTGCGCTCTGTCAGTACAAATTGAGCTGTTTGCTTCCTGACAAGGCCCGTGGCGAAGGAGAAAAAGCCTGACCGGGCCGTGGGAGATCAGGTGTGTGCATAAGGCGGGGGCTAGGTACATCCTCAGTGGGCCCCTCCTGCGAGGCCACAGGGGGAGGCGGAATTGGCGCCTTGGGAGCTGAGGGTGTGAGCTCTGTAGGGAACCCGAACGCAGGTGCTGGGATCCCGTCTTCGAGCCCAGAGAAGGACGCCGGGTATGAGGTGACAGGTGCCCGGGGACCAGCGACACTCCGCGCGGAGGTGATGCTCGGATGCTGACGCTGCCTGGTGGGCCCTCGGGATGGAACCTTAGCAGAGGAGCTGGGGGAGGTGGGCGTGGGGCGCTGGGGTCAGGGCAGAGGGTTCCTGGCAAATAACTTCGGGGCAGAGCCGGGGAATCACCTCCTGTTGATAAAACTGGACCGTTTTTCTTCCCCCAAGATGCTGCCGAGGGAGTCATCCTCAGGGTGTGCTCTGGCCATTCCGAAAGCCGGTTACCACAACCGAAGGCCCTAGCTAGCCGTGCTGTTTATTCTGCTTTGGAGACTCAGGGGGAATAAGCTTGAGGCTAATAAAGCAAATTCTCTTGATTGCCCCTGATGCTGCTAGGTGATTCCCACTCTGCTTCTATCTTGTCCTAATCCCAGTTCCCTACCCCCAATTTAGGCAAGTGGAATGCGCCTAGAGATTGATGGGGAGGGGTCTGGAAACAACGAAATGAGGAAGAGGACCCCTTTTGCATGTTTTAAAATTACATTTGAATCCTGCCAGGAACCAACCACTGTCACTGCCCTTCAGGAATTCATAATCTTGTGATAAAAATCATAACAATCATCATCCTCTTAATAATAAAGGCAGTCCCCATTTATTGATGCTTTCTGCATGTCCTGCATTATGCTAATTGCCATACATGTATTAGCTCATTGAGTTCTTGAGACAGATACTCTGATTATCCCTGCATTACGTATGAGGAAATTGAGGCATAGAGATGGTAAGTAAATTGCCAAGAACACACAGCTAGTATGTGCCTGAATAACGAACCGTTCCCTTTATTGTGTATACAAGGAGATTACATCTTTGGGAGCACTGAGAGGTAAACAACCAGCTAGGATTTGAAATCAAGGCAAGATCAGTTATATGTTACTTTTACCATTCCCTTTAGTGACATTTCTGGTAGAACACTGGTGAGGAGTAGCTAGCAGAAGGATGAATCTATGGGATTTGCAAAGAGGCTCATTTGGAGAAGGGTCATGGTATAAATGGAGAAGACAAGGCATGTCTGAACTTGATGCAGCTGGCAAATTATTGGTTCAAGTGGACCAGTAATGCCTGATGGTAAAGTCCGGGTCAGTAGATTTGTGGTTGGAGTGGCATTTTGTCAAGGCTCCTTTAAAAAAAAAACTGTTGACAGATAATTGTGGTTTGAGAAACAAAGTGCCCTCTTGCTTAATCATATAGGATACGATGCTCATTTTTTTTTTTTTTTAATAGGGGGAGAGAGAGACAGAGAGAGGAAGGGGGAAGAGCAGTGGGTGAGGGAGAGAGAGAACCCCAAGCAGGTTCCATGCCCAGTGCAGAGCCCAGGGAGGTTCTGGATCTCACAACCCTGAGATCACGACCTGAGCCAAAGTCAAGAATCCAGTGCTTAACCGGCTGAGCCACACAAGTGCCTGATGATGCTCATTTTTAAAAAATGATTCCCTTTGCGGTTTAGAGGTACCATTTTCTTCAGAGAATAGTGTCATCCATGAAATGACATTCTCTAAATTCCATTCTTCCTTTCTAGCTTCTTTGCTGTATAGTCCACTCTCTTTTTTCCTCCTGGTTTCTCCTGGTTTATTGATTGAGCTAATTACCCTAATTCATTTATTCAATACTTTTATCAAGTGCCTACTGTGTGCTGACGCTGTTCTGTGTAATGGGGATTCAGTGGTGAGCAAGACTGAAAAGGTACCCATGCTTATGGAGCTTACGTTTTGGTGGAGGAAGACAGACAAAACCCAAGGAAATAAACAAGATAATTTCAGATAGTGGTAAGTGCCATGAAAATTGGGAAGCAGCAGGGCAATGTGATGTGATAGTGACTGATGTAGGGTTAATGTAGATGGGATCGTCAGGGATGGTTTGAGGAGGGGGGCATCCAAGTTGAGACTGAAGGATAGGAAAAGTTCAGTCATGCTCTAGCATCATTTGGTGATTTCTGTAATCAGCCATATTAGCACTTGTATTTGGGTATTTAATGCACTATCATATGCCATAGTTATGCTGTGATAGTCTATTACTGTACATCTGCAATATGCATGACATACGGGTCTTTTGAAGAGATACGAATTTAACTTTCCAAAGCAATGAGGCATATCTATATGATGTTGTTGGAAAAAAATAAAACTTGCCCTAAGAGTCTTTTATTTATTCCTTACATTTCCCAGACCTTTAAAATAGAATTTCATGCTTTGCTTGTGTACCCATAGAAAGTATATTTCTTTCATTGTATTTACGTTCCTGTTATGCTGGCTGCAGGGGTTGTGTTAAAAAATATTTTTGAGTATTTTAGTAGAAATGGGATCATTTGAATTTCTGTTACATTTTAGCTTCAGCATATTCTGGTTCTTAAGACAGCGTAATGGGGTTTGAAATCCAGACTAAAAAATGAGGCCTTGCTATGGTTGTCATGCAGGAAGGTATGGTGGTTTGTTTTTTTGGCTTGTTTTGTGAATATGTTTGCAAAACAATCTCATTTATACTCTAGAGATCCATTTCTTTGAAATTAAACTCACACTTTGCATAAGTCAAATACAGAAATAATTAGAATTGATGGGATGGTAGGAAGTTTTGTTGATAAGACTACCAGTTGGTCAAAATATATCTGATTTTTTTTCATAATCAAATCAGAAGAAGCTTTTTCTTCATTTCTAATTGTGTTATAATTTATCCCTGACACCTTCATGGAATTTTTAAGTGCCTTGAGGCTTAAGACAGTATCATACTCCATCTTATTTCATCTCTGCATATCTCACATCATCAGTTGAATTTTTCTGCCCCACCCTTCTTTGTTAATTAATTGTTTTAAAATGAACACTTACAGGAACATTATTGTATTAGTTTTTCTGTTTTCACAGTTTATAACCTTGCTGTTGATGAGTCTGATGATGTCTCTCTTTTTACTTTCCCTTGTTTGTTTAAAGGAAACAAAGCCAGACTTAATGCTGTGGAAACAGGCAATTAAATATTTAACACTAGCTAAATGAGCAAACTTGCTAGCTAATCCTTCCTGATTACCTTGAATTTTTATAGCCACCATCACAATTTTCCAGAAATTGTGAAATTACTGGGCTGATGGTTTTAAGTAGTTTGGTGGTAGTTCCAGTTTTCAGCAATGAAATAGAATTAATATGAGAACCAGTAGATTTCCCATCTCTGACTGATTTGCCTAGTGACCAGGAAGTCAAAGTGTATTTTTGAGATGTGAAATAGACTTTGAACTTCATGATAACAAAAGAATTTTTAAAGTAAATATCCTCTTTTATGTAAATAGCTTTTTTGTCTCCAAAAAATACCCTTTTTGGCTACAAAAGCTTTTCTACCTTTGTATGATTTAGTTTTTGTTATGTAGATAAGTCCTGCTAAGGAAAATACAATATTCTATTTTGTAATCTAAAGTTTGTGAAGTGGTACAGAACTTTTTTTCCATTAAGAATTTTTCACCGTCGAGTTCTTAGTACTTTTTTAGACAAGTCATATTTAAAGATTGGTTTATATACTTACTTGTGTTCAGACATATTTACTATATGAAACAAGGCTTAACTGGGTAGGATCTTAAGGTGCTTATCTATACTTAGGAATTAGCTGCTCATCAGTATAAAAAAAAAAACTACAAACCTCTGGGAAGGCAAATTTTAGAAGTTGTGAATTCTAGACATATTTCTGTGCTAAATAAAATTTGCCAAATAATTAAGATATGTTCTTTTCAGCACATTAAAAATGACATTTTTCTCTCTTACAGTGTAATTGTGGGAAGATGGAGGAGTATGAGAAGTTCTGTGAGAATAGTCTTGCCAGAATCCAAGAGGCATCACTATCCACAGAGAGCTTTCTGTCTGTACAGTCTGAAAGCATCTCACTTATTCGCTTCCATGGAGTGGCTGTGCTTTCTCCACTGGTAAATATTCTTTGATTTTGAAAAAATCGTTTTTCTATAGTGAATCACTAAGATAGTTTACAGAAAAACAAAAGAAAAGCTTATAAAGATTGAAAAATATGGCTCTTACTTAGAATTAAAGAAAAACAAATGAGTTTGCATTTTTTTTTTTTAATCTACTTGATAGGCCAAGATCCTAGTGTTCCTTAGTTTGTGAGGAAAGGTGCTTATACTGCATTTTTGCTGAGAAAAGCACTTGACTTTATTTTTGGGGGACCATTTTGGTAATGTTTATCAGAATCTGAATGTAACTTTGACTTAGCAGATCCATTTTGGGGAATATCTTAGACTTTTACTTGTCTGTGCCAGAAGAAGTGCGTACAGGTTATGGAGTAGCATTGTTTAAAATAGCAAAAGATTAACAACCAACTTAAATGTCTAACAGTAGTAGACTAGTTTAACAGACTGTGGTCCATTTTATAGAATCTTATTCATGCCATTAAAACGAGTGCAGTAGACCTAAATGTGCAGGCATGGAAGGTTCTCCACAGTCTATTGTAAATCACTGCACACATTATGCTCTCAGGAGCAGGGTAGAATAGTGGTTAAAAGCCTGGCTCTAGAGCCTTCTGGTCTTGGTTTAAATCATTACTCTGGGCCGCCTGGGTGGCTCAGTCAATTAAGGGTTTGCCTTTGACTCAGGTCATGATCTCAGGGTCCTGGGATTGAGCCCCACATTGGGCTCCTCCCTCAGCAGGGAGCCTGCTTCTTCCTCTGCCTGCCCTGTTCATACTTTCTCTCGTTATCTCTCTCTCAAATAAATAATAATTTAATTTAATTTTTTTAAAGATTTTATTTATTTGTCAGAGAGAGAGAGAGAAAGAGCACAAGCAGGCAGAGTGGCAGGCAGAGGCAGAGAGAGAAGCGGGCTCCCTGCTGAGCAGGGAGCCCGATGTGGGACTCGATCCCAGGACCCTGGGATCATGACCTGAGCCGAACTGAAGGTAGCAGCTTAACCAACTGAGCCACCTAGGCGTCCCTCAAATAAATAAAATCTTTAAAAAAAAAAAGTCTTACTCTGCATCTTAGCTGCTGTGCAAACTTGCAGGCCCATTTTCTTTATTTGTTAAATGAGGATTAAAAATAGTATCTACTTCACAGGGTTGTTTTGAAGATTAAATGCTCTAATATATGTACAATGCTTACAACACTATTTGGGTCATAGGAGGTACTTATATATGGTTATAATATATATATAAGTTAACTATTTGGATTTTTATATAAGAATATTCTTTCTCTGAGAAAGGATAAAGGAATACAGGATGGGAAGGAAAGCACTCTTTCCATATAAACTCTTTCATACTGATTGGATGTTTTTAAAATGTGTGTGACTTTATTTCAAATCAGGAAATTAATATAATTGAAAGTAACAGAGTTAAAAACATTTCTATAACAGGAGTTAAAAGATCAGTATCTTCTGCCAACACTTTGTAATGAAACTTTCAAACACAAAAATAGAAAGGGTGGCACAGCGGCCATCCATAATACATACCATTTAGAGTCCACAATTTTTAACATTTTTGTCATCTTTGCTTTATTGTGTTCGTGATTTTATGTGTGTGTGTGTATACATACATACATACTCTTTTTGTTTTATTGCTGAGCCGTTTGAAAATTGCAGGTACATAACACTTATCCCTTAAATATTTTAACATATGTATTCTAAAAATGAGGATACCCTCCTACATAAAACCCCAATACCATTATCACACTTTAAAAAAATTAGTAATAATTTTAATAGTATCTAATATTGGTTCATATTTAGATTTCTGTGTTTGTGTGCAAAATGTCTAATTATAACTTTTTTTTTTCCTAGTCTGGGTCCAGTCAGAGTTCACAAATAGCATTAGCGTGTTATGTTTTTTAAAATCTATTTTGATCTAGAACAGCTCCTCTACCTTTAAAAAAAATATTTTTTTAAAAGATTTTATTCTTAAGCAATTTCTATACCCAGCATGGGGCTTGAACTTACAACCCTGAGAGTGACTCAGCCAGCCAGGCATCCCCCATTTTTTTTTTTTTTTTTTTTTTTTTTTTTTTTTTTTTTT